>NC_089319.1:18370775-18404340 GCF_036669915.1 Pocillopora verrucosa | reverse complement strand
TTTTTACGAGCTCTTGTAAGTTCGCTTACCATACAATTCCTAGCAGGAAAAGATGGGCTAATCTTACCAATCAGGTAGTACCGATCAAAACGCCTGTCAGGATTTCGCTTTTATTTTATTTTGGTACGGGTTCTTCCAGCGATTTTAATTAAATCACTGTTACTGAGCTACCAAACCAACAGGCGGTAATGGCACGGATGTGATGTCTGCGCTAGATCACATCAGAATCAAAAGCTGAATACATAATTATTTCAGTTGTAGAATTCGGAAAAGTAGTGAAAGGCGCATTCTGTTCTTCCATGTCTGCGGTGTGAGGCATCGCGAGTTAAATCAGGTAACACGCGCTAGGGAGAGCAGAGAACGCGTTTCTCGCTTGCTTTGATTCATGCCCGGTCTTAGCCCATCACGCTACGTCACAGGAAGCTCTCACACCGACCTAGCATTTTTTATTTGGATTTAATACGTGAGCACTTTTTTAGATTGTAGGGTTTCGCTTGTGGACGGTCCGCGATCTTTAATGGCAGAGATTAAAGCAGTTCTTAGTGCTCGGCTTGTAAATTCACCATACGTTTCTCGCTGATTTTCAGGACATCCCGCGTGGCGGCGTGAGTTTAATGCGGCGGGTAAACCGATAGAAAGTGTGTTATATTACTTAATAAAAGGAAGAAAAAAAAAAAACAAGTTATCAATATATATGAGAAGTCCCAGCTGTTTTAGCTGAAATGAAAAACCCGCGTTGCGTTCGTCAGTATACCCACTTGACAAACTCAGAGGTGAGTTGGTTTTATGATTGGCCATATGTTCCGGTGCAGGACCCAGTTTCTTTCTCTAAGTAATAATTACGGCTGGAAAAGAAAAAATCTAAATTTTGGTTCGTTATTTAGGAAGGGCTTCCTTTCCTTCTGTGAATTTAACCAAGCAGTGACCTGCCGGCTGCGATTTCAGGAGAGACTGTTTACATAACAAAACCTGAGAGACAATTTGCCGATGACTATCTGACTCTTTCATGAAAAAAAACATTCACAGCTTCATTACGGAAGAAAACACAATTTTTTTAATTACTCAAAAGTTAAGCCATTCTCGATAAACACTCACTAAAGGGCCCCGTTGTTAGTAAAATATTATAAGGGTCAAATACAAGTTTTAACTCTAACAAGTTGAAGAAAAAACTGTTTAATTCTAAGTTTGTTGGATACTTGAAACAGAGAAAATTAAAAGAAAAACTAAAGGTTTTAAAACACCCAATTCTCATAACAGCAGGAAAACCTTGAAGTTTTACCCACAACTATCAGTCAAAATATTGCCTGTCGTTCCTCAATATTTGCAAAAAGAACAATTTTTCAATTCGAGGTTGATTTGGACGACACTGTTCAACAGACCTCCTTAGTATTTTACAAGGCTCGTGTGGCGACTTCGACCCTCTTTGTTATTGCACCTTGGAAAACTGTCTGACAGTAATTTGTAAACAAGCCATTGAGGCAGCGGATTAATCCGACGATTACACTCGAAATTGAACGATTTTCTTAATTAAATGAACACTTGGCAATGAAAAAGCGGAAGTATGAGGGCAAATCACTCAGCCAAAAAGGACCATTATTTCCGTTCGAAAACGTTAGGTGAGCGTCTTCTTTTTTCAACTTCCCATCACTTTCCCAGCTTCTTAAAACTAATCGTCCGTAAACGGCTTACAAACAAAAAGCAAGGAAGATCACCATAATTCCGACAGTTTCTTACCAAGTTACTTCTTCTTTAATAGCTAATGAAATTAGACAGGTTTCGTCGAGGCTATTCTTAAGATTTTTACCTAATGAAATCTAGGAAAAAGTTGAAATGTAAGTCTCGCTACGAAAAAGTAGGTTTCGAACACTCTTTGCATTGTCGCATTGAGATAATCTCGCATCCCTTAGTGTCTGTCATTTTCTTACTTCATTCAAGCAAATCCTCGCAACATACTACATATTGAACCTCATCCTGAACACTCTCCGTGTGTGACCGACTCGATGCCAAGTTGAGTATACGTGTTTCTGTTCCAGGGCATGGTCCCGCATAATGTCCATGATAGTATGTAGGAATGTGTCTCAGCTTCCAGCAGTAAAATACGGGGTTCAGAGATGAATTCAGAAAAAAATGGTTATACGGAGAACGGAAGAGGTAGAGGCCTTCTTGATAGGAGGAGTAGTTCACTTGTCCACAGTTGTGTCAGCTAACACCCAAAACACACCAAAGTAAGGGTAAATAACAAGCCACAAATTACGAGATACATGTAGATATATGCCGCACTGCAGACTTTAGGACGCTGACCATATTTGACATCTCACCAATGGTTCCACCTGTGGTACACGGTTTGCAAGGGACATGATCGGTTTCTTGTGGTGTCTAACAGTCTGATAACTTTTTAACGTAGACTGTTGTTGTGACAGTGGGAAAAACGATCAATCCAAAAATGATTAACAAATATCGAGTGTACTAGAAAAACGGAAACCCAGAAGGATCAATTGATGTAAGAAATACACTTAGCAAGCCAGATTAAGAATCAGCCACAGCAATAACCCCCACCCAAACGCTTGTGAGTCACAAGTTCCTGGTAACTCTGACGTGAGGTAAGATGAACAGCTAAGAACCTGTCTACACTTACAGGCCACAACACCCAGGAACGAAGCAATAGAAAACCAAAACCCAACGTGATCCCAAACATGTGTGTACGTGTTGCAGCTAGGGGATCTTGTCCAGCAGGTTCTGATCAAGAGTGAAATGTAAAAACGGCAGTTATTTGACTTATCATACGCTGAACAATTACAACCAACTCCATGTCGGAAACAGGCTAGACTAAAAGCAAAATGTTTCAGAGTCTTTGGCAACGAAGACGTTTTTTTCGAATCGCCGTGGATAGTTACAATGTTGAGCATGATTCCGCGGGATTGCGACAATAAACGTTTAAACTACAGTTTGAGTGATGTAATCTGAACGGAGAAGATGGTCAACTTTCAGTAGTGACGGTCACGCTATATGATGCATTAAAACTTTCGCAAAGTCGAATTCTGAGAGATCATGTCCATAATGTGGACATAAGCCTCTGACAATATCACCCGACTGATAGTAAGACAGAGTCCTATGAAGTTCCAGAGCAAATAACAAAATGACCAAATTAACCAAACGGTTTAATTGCTCTTTGGACAAAAATGAAATGGCGGTTGAATTCAGTTTTCCCCAAAGTTCTGTTCAATTTTTTTTTCGGACATGACAAATAGCTCATTTGGTTACGTGGTATTACTATTTCATAGACTAGACCTTTTAAAGGTTCAATACCTTCAAAAACGCTAATAAAAAGGTTACTATGATTTAAATGCGAAGTGCTTTTTCGATCTAAATCTTACTACCGTTAAAAAACCAGATAATACGCCTGTGATCCAAATCATTAAATTTTTCCTCAAAATCATTTCGTTTTGATGGCCGTTTTCTTCGTAACTGTTGGCTATAGTTTTATCGTTGTGGTGCCCTTTTCCCCAATTTGTGAAATACACCCACTAGAGTGAGGAGGACAATTCTTATGCAGATGGTTGGAAAAAATACCTGCAGGTCATGTCCGGACCGCGAAGAAAAAGAAAGAAAACCTAGAAGACTAAACTGAGATTTTGATAAGACTTTGCCGGGATAAAGCTCCACAAGCTTTTGTTGTGTGGACCGCCTATTTTTTGATTTAGGAACAATTGAGATTTTTATAATTTATAAACTTAATGAAGGAAAAATTGGACAAAACAAACTTACCACAAAAAAAAAACAAACAGACAGTTATTAACCAACTAAAATGTCGAGTCGCAATATAAATTCAAATAAACAGCGAGAATTTTAAGTAAAGAGTTCTCACAAGTTTTGCTTCGGAGATAAAATGACACACCAGAAGCACCTCAAAAGTAAATCGCAATGAAGCTGAAAGAAACACTCCAAAATCAAAGCACAGGTAAATTAAAATACTATTTAAGAAGAGAGCGTCAATTTCTTGTACCGTGTTTCTGTTTTGAGTAGTGGCACTTGAGAACCCATTACTACGATAATATTAGCACGATTCCTTAGGCAATAACGCATAAAACATTAGATAAAAATAAAACGCTGCATTCTTCTGTTAAATAAGTGCGAAGGTTTTGAACTCCACGCATCTAAATGAGCAAAAAAACAAACAAACAAACAGCAAAAGGGCGCGTAAACGGTCGCAAATCGCCAAATTGATAAGACCGAAATGAAAGTTTAGATCCTTTTAGCAAACAAATTGAAACAGTCAATATTGGTATCTGGCGCGGTATCCCGGAGTCCCTAACTTTTTATTACAAAACAACGGAAATGAAAGTCATAACGACGTCTTTAGCAGCGTCATCGGTTATTCCGGGAGCCGTGTGTTTTTCATATTGACTGGCTCAAGCGTCCTTAAATAGACAACAATAGGGCTGAAAACGGGAAATCTACCGAAAAAAAGAAATTGCGTTCAATATCCGACGGTACCACACTGTGGTTTTAGAAATGTCCGGAGAAGGTTCCAGGAGTCGTAGATCACTGCAAATATTTACTTTTAAGTCTAATCAGCCTGAAGTTAACATGAGTGCCCATCAGAGACCGACGGAAGGATAAGCGCCCGAATAGCTCAAAGTACTAATTAATTCTGACCGTCAACCTGCAATTGGAGCAATTATAAACTGAGAGTGGAAAGTAATTCCGTATTGCATTGGTCTCTCTTCACTTCGCTCTCTAATTGGTTGACTGAGAACTCGAACCACCCCTTCAACCAATCAGATGCGAAACTGTAACCACCGCGGCTTGGTCACCCGCGTTTTCCCGCGCTTCAGGCAGTAGTTTGCTCGTTTATCATTCGAGTTGTCATTGGTTCCTTATGACATTTACCTTTGGGTCTTATAGGCTTTGTAATTACTTTGGTTTGGGCGTTACGTGACATCCCAATGAGCAGCTGTAAAGGACACTAGGTTTCCCTCCGTGTAACCGCCTAAGACTGAGTGTGACCAAGAATGCTTTACAAAAGACGTTGAAATTTTGACATCAATAGAGCTTGCCTATCCCTATCATTCAAACTTACTGGTATTTTTGTTCCGCAATATGTCCATGACGTCCTGAGAGCGTATACTAAGCGTCCCCTTTTCCGCAACAAGTCTCACGAACCAAAGAAAATTGAGGAATACAAGAATCAATTTCTCGACCCATATCTCTTAAAGGCGATGCTCTCGCCAATTGAGGTGAAGACAATTAACGGCACAATGACGTAAATATAGATTTAGAATATGAGATACAGGTTAAAATGTACCTGCAGCAGATTCCACGACACTTGCAAAATAGGCCAATTCATCAGACTGTTCTACTTGCGTTTGCAGAGCCGTTGATTTTATTCCTATGGGATCATACGACTGAACAAAGTTTGATGTGAATTAGTTTTACGGGGTGGAAACTACTGAGTCCTTTATATAACGATGAAAATCGATCGAAAATAACAGGCTTGACGAAACCACACTGCCTGGAGAAAATCAAATGCACTGTACCAGCGTATGTCAGCACACACCCATTGGCTGCACGTGATATTCCTTTGCTCTGATTGGCTGTAATGCAGTTGATAACTTTCGTTTTGGTTTTAGAACACTCGATCAAAAACGGCTCGATTAGACTTTATAACTACGACGCCTGGTTTCTATTTCGAGCTATGTTCTGTAGTAAGTCCATGATAGCGTGTCGACGTGGCCCATCTTCCAACAAAAAACAACCGGATTCAGAGATGAATTCAGAAATGTGAGGGTCAACGAGTAAAGAAAACATTTCTAAAAGCAATACCCGGAACAATGACGATGGAGGCCACGGAAAGTAAAAGGGAGGTAGATAACAGCACAAAAAAGACGACATGCACACAGAATACACAAACTGTAGACTTTATGACGCTAGCAAAGTTCATTACCTCTTCAGTCTGCTGTTGCACTTGGAGGGCTTGAATCTGATTGTTGTGCCGTCGCACAATTACATAAATCTGGAGATAAATTATTGTTGTTATAAAGAGACCAATAAACCCAACGACGAAAGATATTACGCTTTGGATAAAAATAAATCCCGAAAACGCCAGAAAAGAGAAGAACGCGCTTAGAATCCAAACGATTCACCGCCACAACAACAAGCCTGTCAGTCACAAGTTCCTAGTATCTCAGATGAAGATGAAGAGCTAAAAACCTGTCTACACTTACAACTACCACTCCTAGGAAGGAAGCTTCAGAAAACAAAATACTTGTCAAGTCCAAAAGCCTGTAAATGTAGCAGCTAGGAGGGTTTTGTTGTAACCACTTGATCAGCGTGAGAATGTACAGCGGCTGCCCTAATAAGCCCACACCAACATCAGAAACAGCCAGACTGAGAAGCAATGTTTTCAAAGTTTGCGGTAACGAAGAAACTTTACGTAACGCATAGATTGTCGCGATGTTCATCATTATGTTTATGATCTAAACACATTAAAAACGCAATTAACGATGTAGGTCGAGCGAAGGTTTTCCAATTCGAACATTGTGGGTAAAAGTCCAGCAAAATGCACAAGTTGAATTTATCATGATGGAAGGATTTTCGCACCGAGAAATCCAGCGGTTGATAAAGAGAATGTCTGACACCGCTAGAGAATTTTATTTTAGACGGGAATATAAATAACTCGGTCTAATTCAATGCCTTTCATAAATGTACATCTTGAGGTGGACTCAATAATCCAAAGCTTATGTTTTCAAAACGCTCTGTTTACACAACTTTAAGTATTTGTGGCAGGTAATTTAGTGTTAACAAATGGGTGAAAACGTAAATTAGCCACCGTAAAGGGTAAAAATCTGACGTTTTTTACCCTTTACGGTGGCTAATTACGTTTTCAACCCAGTTGTTAACACTAAATTACCTGCTATACTCTCCCACCGACGCAGCGCACCACAGTTTCTTTAGAAACTTACCCCTTTATTTAATTATTTGTGGTTGACAGTGAATAATTTGTAAGGCTTGTTATTAAAAGAGGTTTTGGAATTTTTTTAATAGTGAAGAGAATGGTACCAGGAGACAAAAATTAAACAGAATTCAGTAACCTACAAGCTGCCTTCAATTTGGATACAGAAAACAGCAATCTTTTTGGAATATCAATGATTGTGTTTGAAGTATTTGTCAGTACTGCATGCAAAAAAAAGCGTGGTGAATGTTACTAATTAAACACTGTGAAAGCAAAAAATTGAACTAAATTAGCATTATACGTACATAATCAGCATGCAAAACAATGAAATTGGGTGAGAATGTAAAATTAGTGTTGTTGTTCACACTGACAATTCACAAAGCCAAGGTTTAAATAAACACAGCTTGGAGTCATGTCAGGTTTAAAGAAGAGGCTCCAAGCAATTGAGATGAAATGTAAATACTTGTTAAAAGACATTTCTTTTAGAAAGGAAAACAAGAGGACATCCAGGAATTTTTTTATTGGGGGGTCCTAACTTTGATTAAATTTTTAATACTTCAAATTGAGTAGTAATGTGTGATCCTGTCACTGTAAAAATTCTATTGTAAGGCATGTAGTAACAAAACCTACGGGTCTGATGAGAAGGGACTCTGCTTACCTTGATCTTACGGTTGGTTTGCGTAGTGAAACCTCTGTAACGTCTTCTTGCCTAGTTTGCTCGGTGAAATCGCCATGTTGACGTAGCTCGTTGTCCTCGGTCAGCTGTACCGTTTCAAAACAGTGATTTGGTGTAAATATCACAGGGCGCTCCATATTTGCAGAACAAAAAACGTCCGCAACGCACAAAAACAAACAACCGAGCAAACGGACCAAAATATACTCTGAATAACTTTCACAACAAAATAATTTTCATCCTTTCCGATCATTTCTATGCCTGATATCATGGCTATAGTCCCGAGAGAATTTAAATGGTACAAAACCGCTTTTGATTATGTCATTAGAAACTTGGCATAAACATCCCACATACGCAGAAGTAATTATGAAATGATGGACTTGATTGCTGTAACTAATGATAAGGATTTTTTCCGCTTTGTTCCCAAATTCCGATACCGTAAGTACCATTGTTAACTGCTTTTACAAGCTATTTTTCTTCCATACGTTTCTTCAACCTAGGAAAAAAGCTTGCTTAGGGCTTTCCCGGGTGACTCTCCCGGAAGGCGACATGAGAACCCAGTGATAGACTATCGGAGATCAAATCCTCAGCATAATAAAGCTGATGTCGCTCAGGAAAAATTAGGGCGGGAGAAATCTCGATAATAATTAACATCACAACCAAGGCATCATCTCTTCTTTCCTCAGGAGAGAACAGAAAAAGAAATACCAAAATATGAGTGGCGATTGACATTTCGCACTTTCGGTAACGATTGGGTCTCGTTCTATTTAGTGCTTCCTGTTAACGTCGTGAATGAGTCGTTTAAAAAGTGTAAGTAGTTAAATATCCAACGAATGGGAAAGTACAGAGAATATCATCTATGTTTTACACTTTTTATTGACTAGCACAAGACAACTATTGGACTGTATAAAATTGAAATAGTAACAGACATGGTCTCAGTCAAACACAGAATAAGTTACATTTGTACAAGTTTGTGCACCATTTCTTCCTTGGTAATGAGATGAGTTGTGCGATTGAGAAGCTGCATCAGAGTGTTGAGGTTGTGAGACCATTCATTAAGAATCTCATAGATTCCTTGTGTGCACTGAACGTAACGATGCCTGCAGGGCGGTCAATTCTGGCAAAAAACTGTTTTGGACACCACTAACTCAGAGAGGAACAGTTCAGTCTCCTGAAACAGGATAAAAAAATTGGGTTAGCTGGGGTAATAGTGACACTTAATCGTTCTTTTCACTTCCGTTCCAATTCTTAACACTTCAAAGAAAAACAAAAAATTCCATAGATGGATATTGAAGTCTACAGCCTTGATGTAATAGTACATAATTTGAGATTAGAAGTACTCATTCAGATTGATTTAACTCATCATGATTAATTTTGTCATAATTATTTCCTCAAACATTACACAGGCTTCGGAGACCTATATCAGTTGCTGTTTCACTGAAGTTAATGAGAGGATGTCTGGAAAAAAAGATCGCGCTATGCAGGCATAGGACAAGATTGGATTCAGCTATGAGAGGATTGGGCCTGTTTGCTTCAATTGATGACAAAGCGCAACATTTTATGCCACTTTTTAGAACAATTTTGCATTCATTTTATAACATCTACAACGTAAACTTACATCAACAGTTAAGTCCAACAACTGGCTCATTCTTCTTAGTGTTATTCTGGTGTAGTACTTGGCCATGACCCGGATATTCTGTTAAAAAAAAACGATCAAACACTCACATTTATAAGCTTAAAATTACCTGAAGTCTTTACATTTAACTTCTCCCTTTAATATTCACACATTATCCAGCAAACAGGATATGAGAATATTGAAACCTATCAGGCAAAAGTTGTTATCTTGATCTTACACCAAATTCTCATAACTAATTTACAGGGAACTGTGAAGCAGCTAGAGGGGAGAATTAACATAAGCATCAAGTGAAATCATAACAAAGAAATACCTTCAAATGAAAAAAAACAATCAAAACTCACATGTTCAACAAACCCGTTTTTGTAAGTCTTCCCAGCGCTTTTTGCCTTCATCTGTGTGTTCCTCAAACACACCAGTTGCAGATGGACCTGTTCTTAGTTCAGCTTCATAAACCTCTTTTATGTAAGACCAACGCATAAGTTCAGCTGTGGTGAAGCATTTCAGGAGATCTCTAATAGATAGATCATACACAAACAAAATTGTAGATTGGTTGTAAAAATACAATTAACTTAATGTAGCAAAGTCAAGTCCCCTCCCCTCCCCTCCCCTCCCTCCCTCACTTCCCACATCGAAGATTGGCAATATCTTGATGAATGTCAAAAGGACTAGTTACAATTGCAACTGACCCTGACAATAAACTGACAGACTGAAAGATCAGGGTTCTGATCATTTGGGAGAAGTCCCTTATATGCTCCTTTTTGACATTTCATGCCTCAGTGAATTAGCCTTTACCTACATTTGCAGCCTCTCCCTACATCTACACAGTTTGGAAAGCTACAAAACTCTAGAACAAAAATTTATCTTTTAATTAGCACTCTTAATCCCCATGGCATCAACAAATGCTTTTCATTCACCTAATTTATTATTGAGTTTTTATGTTATCATGTTCCCACCAATAGCACAGCTCCATCCTTCTTTACATAAACTACACACAACCCACATTCCTCTAATCGCTCTGACAAGGGGTCAATGCTTGAAAAGTCAACTTTGGAAACTCTTTGTGGTGGCCAATTTACATATTACAAACTCAGTGGATAAAACCAAATTAGCAAATATGTCACATTTTTTCTACCAAATGATTGTCTGCTCAAAAACACCAAGTCAATGTTATTCAAATGACCACATGATTGAGAAAATAACATGAATAACTGACTTATGACTTAAGATATTTCATGGTATTAAAAGGAAAGAGCTCATTGTGCTTGGGGAGATCTGCTGATACCCTGGGTTTTCGTGCCCCTGAAGGTGTAAATTTAAAGTTAGAGCAGGAAAACCATGTGCATGTGTTTATAGATTAGAAATGTGGATTTAACAACTAATATTCAGATAGTTGACCCTGTCAGATCTCATTTAGCATGATATACCTGTAAAGTGATATTTCCTCCAGAGTTTTCTCTTCCCAACACGGTGAATGAGATCTGATTGTCATTATCATATGGTGAAAGAACAAGGAAACAGCACCACATTTCTTAACACCTGTAAAACAAACAAAAAAAAAATTCACTTTTTTCACATTGTGGTGGTTGCTGTTCACAATCTGTGTTTTCAAAAACGTTAGTACTCCTTAAATTAACTACAGACATGTCTTGGTGTTTGTCCTTCTTATCACTGTGGCCTTAAAGCTACGTTTTGTTTTTATTTCATTACAGTGATAAAGAAGTCACCCTCTTAAATTTTCCCTACTCACCTCATGCTTTTTCTCTTTGTCCTCTAAGACAGACTGTGTATCAAACATAGCTCTGTAGTATTTACAGATATCTAGGTAGCTTCCCTCATGTCGTGCCACCTCAATCATTAGCTGGTAGAACTTCAGCTTTAGATCCTGTTCCTGATTATTTTCAAAAAACTTTGGGCTGATCTTCTTACTGATGATCTGTGTTCTAATGTAATCCTTCTTAGCCAAACATAATCTCATTTGCTCCAAGATGAATTCCACTTTTTCCCTCTTTTCCATAGACCCATATGTCTCCACCTACAAGTTTAAACCATATATCAAAATTACTTAAACAAAGATCTTTCCATCAAAGTGTTAGTCTGACAAGATTCCTGAACAGTCTTCATTCAGAAAAGACCCTTGTTTGCCAATCCATCAAAATTCACAATTGAATTCTGGAAATTTTTATTATTCACAAGTGTTTATTTATTCAATTTTCCAAATAATAGACCATTCAATAAAACTGGTTTAACTTATTTAAAAACATTTTATCTATATCTACTTGATTTTGATTTATTGTCTAAAATGTCTAACAGCCTACACACAATGGTGATTGAAATCACTAGAGTGCAATTTGGTCTGAAAATTAAAAGTACAGGGTTGTCATTAGAAGCGATGAGGCGGCAGAAACCCACCAGCTGTCAAACCATTTTGGTGCTCAAAGAGAGATATAAGTATTTTTGAACTGATTATTCTAGCATCAATGTCTGGATAACAAAGCTTACTCAAATATGTCCCATGGTGCTAGAAATTATATCTCAGAGAGTTTAAAATTTCAAATTTTTCTGGAGGAGTATGCCCTTGTACCCCTCTGCTTCATCATTGGTTTTCAAAATGTATAATTTTGTTTCCATTATCATACCTGCAGCTCTTGTAGGATGTTGGCTGCCTCTATAAATTAAAAGGAAATAAAATGAGACAGTTATTTATGGCAATGGTAACTCTTTATTTGAAGTAAGACTTAAATAAGCAGACTTTTTTATTAATTCATCTACACCAGTTAAACTCTAAAAAAAGATACCTAAATAAATGAAGTTTAAACCAATGCATTAAAGTCAATACATACAGATGAATATTTGTTTCAGTCCATTAAATGTACTTATCACCACAGATTATTATTACTACTGGAAAAAGTATAGAAAAGAGAAAAACAAAAGCACAGGTGCACATGGCAATTGATATCCTTTCTTACATAAGGTTTGAAAGGGAATGGGGTAAAACAAAAATTACCTGCAATATCTCCCTGGTCTTCCTTTATTTTAGCAAGCATCCTTGTCAGACGGGCCCTCTCAATCTCAACATATATCTAAAATGAAGTAAATGTTGCTATCAACATTACTGTCAAAAATTTTATAAGCTTATTGGCTCATGATTGCCAAACTTCGTCCTAGTTTTTCCTAACAAAAGGCAAATTGTCAGTATTGCTGTCTCTCCTCAATGAATGCTAAGCCGCCTTGTATTACCCCTCTTGTCTGTCTACATTATCTGGCGAACAGGTGATGAGAATACTCAAAGTTATCAGTTAGAAGTTGTCATCTAGATCTAACACCAAACCAATTTAACAAGAAGAATGTGTACCAGCTAAAAAGGACAATTAACAATCAGATCTTGGGGGTTAAAGGGTTAAAGTAACAATACATCAGAGAGCCCTGAACTTTGACCAGGAAAGGTTAATACATCATAGATGATCAGGTTCTTGTGGCACATTTTATTAGGAATAGGAAAAAAATTATTTCAAACTGAATTCCTACAGTGAACCAGACTTACTTTGAAAGCACTACATGGAAATGGGGAGAATTTATACATTCTTTTACACTGTTTACCCAGATAATAAAAGTTACTAAAGGGTTAAAAATTTACAATGCTAGCAGCGTAACCTAATTTTACCTTGCCTGCAGTGACTGTTCTGAGAGTGTCTATTAATTTCAATTTAGTCTCTAGATCAGGAGTTTGTTCCACATAGGTAAAAGCTTCCTGGATCATTTTGGTTACAGCCTGAAAAGAATGACACAAAAATCTGTAAACATATCTAATACAGTGAGAAACAAGCTACAGCTGAATTTGTTAAGCTGTACCATATTGAGTAGTAACCCTGTATTCTGCAGCTGGTTGTCAAAGTCCCCAAATTTGTTTCCCCTTAATCACTGTAATTTTCACCTCTATTAATGCTTTAACTCCCATGAGTGACCAAGACAGAATTTCTTCTACAATATCAATACAATATCAAGCAGACAAGTGATAAGAATAAAGAAAAAGATCAACTTGGGGATAATTAATTGATCCAATACTAGATTCTCTGAACTAACATTATAAGAAATGTATGGTTGACAGTAAGGAGAATTACAAATTTGAACTGGGAGTTAAAAGGTTAAGCTGTCATGGTTACTGATGAGTGAGTCTCTATGGCCTGTTTATATTGTCCTTGACCTGTATTGAATGGTCACTTATTGCAGAACCACTTAAATAAAACTAGGAATGATCTCTCAAAATTTAATCCATGTTTTAAGTAGTATTTTTGAGCGAATTTTTGTTCCTTAAGTGGTTAACTAGGGCATAAAAGGATGTTTTCTATTGTTTTTTATAACACAGCTATTCTATGGAACCTGTATAAAGCAGTCAACCTGTATTAACCAGTCACCCAGCCATTCCCCATGGGTGACCACTTCATACAGGTTTGATTTTAAGTTCTTGCACCCATCCATAAAATACACAACCAAATATCTACTATTCCCTTAAACATTTGATCAAAATGTCTCCCTCTCCCTTGGTCAATTAGAACACTGTATAAAACTTTGGACTACAAATTAAGTATTGTAAAATCTCTACCTGTTTAAGCTGACTCCTTCTTTTTGTTAGGATCACAATATGTTCATTCAGTGCATTCCAGTCTTTGTTCTTGAAACAGAGTTGGACTATGCAGACTAAAACACGACTTGTGGAATGCATGTCTGCAGCCTATAGACAAAGAGGAACTAATGCATATTGTAAACTAAAAACATATGTAGCAAGCAACACAATGTAGATAGAATTCAAAACTTTCCTTCAATAGAAACTTGATTTCAACCCTTTTTCAGCTATGTAGGTATTAAATTTTTACTGTTACATTTATCTCATGAATTCTAACCTTAATCAATGCAAATGATGGCTCTTTAGATTAAATTTTTTTAATGACAGATAAGATTTTTACACTTGCTTTAATTGCATTTAAACATCTTCAACAAAACCTGGCCTCTGAAATTTGGTTCCCACTAATCAAGGAAACATACAGCTACCAATTCATGACAAAATGAACCCTGTGAAGATTTCGATCATCTATTATTGCGCTGATAACTTAACCCCAAGCTGAGGAATATTAATATGATTGACAACGGACATTAACTCAAAGGAAAACTCATTTTACATACCGTCCGAGTTTGCTTCTCGAGGGCCAAAAGAATCTCTAGGGCTTCATTGAGTTTTCCATCCTGATGAAAGGATACATAAAGAGACTTTTCGTGAACCAAATAATATGTCTAAGTGTGAATAGTTTTCGCCCAACACGTGCAGAATGCAGTTGTTACATAGGACATATAGAGACAAAAAATTGGTTAGAAAAGGTAGCTACTTACGGATGCTAATGCTTCGCACTCTGGTATTCTCTTATCTACAGTTTCACTGTAGTCAATCTCCATTTTAACAACATTTCCTTTCATATCCGTAGTAGTCGCCATTTTGAAAATTTAGTTGTCTGACAGTCAGCATTCCTGAAAAGGATCATGGGTAGGGTTAGTCAGCACTCGTGACAGTCCTTTACATAGCCGAAGTTCGCACAAGGGCAATCGCATACATTAACGCTATGAAATTGTCGAACTCACGGTAAACGTGCTCGAAAGTTTTCTTCAACCACGGTTACAATAAAATATCCAGTAAATGAAAAGTATAACTATGTGATTAGTTGGATAATTGTTATGCAACAGTGTGTAGGTGAAGGTCAATGAATTTGGGTCATTATGAGACTGGGGAGAGAGAGGAGGGAAACCATTTGCACCTTCCTTAACCATTTCACTCCTAGATCAAATTTGTCATTCTCCTCACTATCAACCATACAATTCTCACAAAGTTAGTTCAGAGAATCTAGAATTGGATCAACTAATTATCTCCAAATTAATATTTTTCTTTATTCTTTTCACTTATCTGGTTGATATTGTGTTGATATTGTAAGGAGAAATTCTGGCTTGGTCACTCATGGGAGTAAAAGGGTCAAGTGCCTCACTTTTAGCAGGGAACTTTCAGAATTTACTCTCAACATCTAGAGTGATTTTGGGGGATCTTTTTATTGGATCAGTTCCTCGTAGAAATACAGATACTGGAAGTGAAAGTCTCCTATCTTGGGATTTAAAAAGATTAATTCAAATCAAGTATGGGTGTGTGCTTAATGAATTTATTTGTTCATGGTGGGGCCCAACCCTCACTCATTGAACACTTTCCTTGTGTTTGCAGGAAAATTGCAAAGTTGTTTTGGGAGCTAGAACATAAAATTGAAGAAAATGGTTCTCCATATTTCTTAGTTCCTGTAGCAATATTTGGCTTTGGAAAATAATGTCATAAATTTTACTGCCACCTTTGGCAGTGAAACAAGGAAGAATGAAAATGTCTTTTTCTTAAAAAAATTAGATTGATCCAGGAGGCAGTAGCCTTAGTAGTTTTTTAGTGATTGGAAACAACAAGAAGTTCAATTTTTTTCAACCGCAGTCAAATCAATCAATAAATAACCAAATAAATAAAAAACAAGCTTGCAAGCTTCTTCGAAACCAAAATTATTCAGTCACATTTCCTTTGTTAAATTTTGACTGCAAAGAATTTAGAATTAATGAGATATTAAATAACCCACACATCTACAGTTTTGTACAGAGTTTTAATACACCTTCTAAACTCTACCACTTATACATAGTCTGTCCAATTTAAAATACCGTGTATTTATTAATATTTAATCAACGTAATATTATAGCTCTTTCCAAAATTTATACAGTCTTAAGTTGATATTATTTTAGGATTTTTTCCACACTGTAGCAGTAGGTTACCAATCCAGTGTAGCAACTGAAACAGAACTGTTCAGTAGGTTCACAAAAATTTAGAAGCACTTCCGGTGTACAATAGATGGACCAGATTCGTCATATTCCTGTTTGGAGATCCACATCTGTTGGAAGGTTGATAAGGAAGCCAGGATGGAGCCTCCAATCCAAACAGAGTACTTGCGCTCAGGAGGAGCAATGATCTTGATCTTCATGGTTGGTGGGGCAAGAGCAGCAATTTCTTTCTGCATTCGGTCAGAAATACCAGGGTACATAGTTGAACCACCAGAGAGGACAGTGTTGGCATAGAGATCTTTACGGATGTCAACGTCACACTTCATGATTGAGTTGTAGGTTGTCTCATGGATACCAGCATTTTCCATGCCGAGGAAAGAGGGCTGGAAAAATGCTTCTGGGCAGCGGAATCGCTCGTTTCCAATAGTGATCACCTGTCCATCAGGGAGCTCATAGCTTTTCTCAAGGCTGGAGCTTGAGGCAGCAGTCTGCATCTCCTGTTCAAAGTCCAAGGCAACATAGCACAGCTTTTCTTTGATGTCACGGACAATTTCACGCTCAGCAGTGGTTGTGAAAGAGTACCCTCTCTCTGTAAGGATCTTCATGAGGTAGTCAGTCAGATCTCTGCCTGCTAAGTCAAGACGAAGGATAGCATGGGGAAGTGCATATCCTTCATAAATTGGTACTGTGTGGCTCACACCATCACCACTGTCCATAACAATACCAGTGGTACGACCAGAGGCATACAAAGACAAAACAGCCTGGATAGCTACATACATAGCTGGTGTGTTGAAAGTCTCAAACATGATCTGCAAAACAACAAATCAAGATTGACATCAATTGTCACTGAAATCCAAAATTTGAAGAGAGTCTTTATATAAGTTGAATGAAAATATCTATTCATCCCCAGATTTAGCATGGTTGTTAGAGAGGGTCCGGAAGCCTCTCACTGGAATTTGGGTTGGTCGGGTAATAAGTAATTTCCCTCCACAAAGAGAAGATCACAGGATGCCAAGTAGACCCACACCCCTTAGTTACATCGTTGATCACTGACCGAACTCAAAATGAAAAAGGAAGAGTAGCTGGTATTTGAAGTAAAAAAGGACAACATAAATTTAGTTTACAATCAAACACGGTCAAATGATCTAGCGTTCTGAACAAGTAAACATGTATTGCGGAAACAATTAAAGCGATGACGGAAACAATCCTTTGATGATCGGTTCACCCAAACTTACGAAACAATAGAAAATAAATTCATAAGTCAGGGCGAGGACGACTTGATCATATTATTTTCATATGCTATTGTCCGATCGCGCTCGTTTCATTACGGAATATGCACCCGTGGATCATGAACGAAAAAAGGGGGTGGAGTGTCATTCTTAAGTCCAATTGGGGGCGGGATACAATTTTTCTTTACAGTTTTAGTAACATACCTGGGTCATCTTTTCTCTGTTTGCTTTAGGGTTCAGAGGAGCTTCTGTCAGGAGAACAGGGTGTTCTTCAGGAGCAACTCGAAGTTCGTTATAGAACGTGTGATGCCAGATCTGCAAAACAATGCAAAGTAATTTTTAGGATCGAGATTGAAGAGAAGATTTTAAATTAATTTCCTGGTTAGCGCATTTCGTTGTTTACCTTTTCCATATCGTCCCAGTTGGTGACGATTCCGTGTTCTATGGGATATTTCAGTGTTAAAATTCCTCTCTTGCTTTGCGCCTCATCGCCGACGTACGAGTCCTTCTGGCCCATACCAACCATCACTCCTTGGTGGCGAGGACGGCCGACGATCGAAGGAAAAACAGCCCTCGGAGCATCATCTCCAGCAAAGCCAGCTTTGCACATACCAGAGCCATTGTCTACGACCAAAGCAGCAACGTCTTCGTCGGCCATTTCGTTGGGAAGGTTTATCGATCGAGACACTGAGATATCAACCACGAACACTGAATGATGTCGGAGGTAATAGGACGTACAAATGTTATGGTACCGCTATATATAGGAGTGTCACACAACAGTAAAGTAGCATGTTGTGACCAAATTTGGTAAAAATTTGAAACTATTCCAGGATCAGTCGGAACATGACAGGGTGACGCAAGTCGGAAAAAGGTGAAAAAATTTCCTCATGCGGAAACGTGTTAATTTTGCACTTGATCATCATACGAGCCAGTTTCGATCTTGCATTTCAAGGCTATTTTCTCGTCAACTTTTAGCTTAAAAATTCGAGTAAATCGGAAAAAAGAAAAGAAACTAATAATCGGTAAGTAATACAGCAATTCCAATCCAAGATCTTTCAGCTAAGCGGGTTGCCGAACACTGAACAGTGGGTTGTATCCCGCGCCGCAAACCATTTAAAGCTGAAGAAAAAAATTGATAACTAAATGAAATCTCGTGTAACCTCGATGACTTTTCATCGAAATTGTTTCCTATAATGACTACGAGTCACTACTTGGGAAAATTTCAAAGCACAGTTCCGTTCCGTTCGTTACTACTTGTGGGGGAGTGTATGGCTTCACGTAAGTTATGTTAATGCTTTCTCGGCACATTACAAAAACAAGTAATTAATGTTTTAACGAGCGTGTTGACAGCTTGTCAAAATAAACTGGATTTACATTGACCTCTAACATTGAGCTCATATCAATTGCGAAATGACATAAAATCAAACAAAAAAAGCGATCTTCTACCATTTATCACAGCCATTAAATATGATAGTATTTAGACCAAAAATAAATTAAATTTTCTTTATCCTACATCTTTTTCATACAATTATTTCCGGCTTTTGTTTGGGAGTCGAATTCTATCCAGAGTCTTATTTTTTCATATTTCCGAGGTTCTTATGACTATCCCTGTATGAGTAACGTATGAAAAATGCTTTTTTTTTTTCTTTCTGAACGTAAAGCACATTAAAAATGTTGCACGCCTATGACTATCCGCTCCTCCCCGCTAAGAAATCAGGAAGGGGACGGGTGACCGCAGATAAACGGACAGGCTCGGCATATGAGTAAATACTTAGAAGTTGGTTAAAGCGTCATAATAATCGATAACAGCTTTCAGGGCATTGGATGTAAATCGAAACCAGTTAGTGTAGTAACAAAGTACACAGGAATATATCCTAATCCTCATCCGGCTCAGGCTGACCGAAATAAAATGTGGGGACCAAAATATTTCGACAGAGGGTTTTATACTAAAGAAGTCTTCCAGGAGAAGGGACTCTTGCATCTTACTAGTATTAGGGCAGTGTTTCAAGTAATTATCGAAAGTGATTTATTGTGGGTGATGTGTTGTAAAGTAGTTTATGTATTTTAAGTAATATATGTCGTAAATAAAGATTTGTATATATAAAATAAACCCCTTGAATTATGTCTTTTTTTTGTTGATAAGGAATGGGGTCGGTCCCATCCAGCGATGACCACCACCCACCCCACACCCTCTTTAAACGGGTCGTAACCGTAGCATTCGCGAGTGTCTCAAATTACAAAAGGGAGCGAACTCAACAAATAGGGTTTCAGTAAGGTTTTTTTGATGCTACCCGTAATCAACAGATCTTGGAGAACCAAAATATGAGTGGCAAAGACAGTGAATAAACTGCAATATTTAAAAGAAGCAATAAACACGATTTTATCACTCAGATAAAAAAAAAAAAAAATGAAAAGCGAACAGGTTTGAGCAAATGCTCAATTTTACTTTACCGAACTCTAGTTTGTGAAATGAAGTTTCAGTTTGATGCATAATTCTGGGAACACGCTGTAAACGCACTGCACATGAGTGCATATTTGAGCATCGGTCAATTACGCATTTCCGGTTAAGTATTAAAATCCAATGTAAACAAGATAAAATCCCGCACCGCGAAGTTTGAAAACAAAAAGGAAGAGTTAGCATAAGAAAGTAGGGGAAAAGTTTGTTTTTTCATTTGAGTTTCAAGCGCTTGCACCAAGGGGTTTGGTGTTGCACCGACAACAAAATATGAAAGAATTTCGGGCGCGTTCGTGCTCGACAAGAGCAATTTTTTCCACGTAGTTGTTTTTGTTGCGTTGGTTCGGTCGTGCGGTTCCTTCGCAGAAAAGTGTGGGAAAGCCAACAAAAGCAGCCGCAAATAAGCCGGCCGAAAGTATTTTCTGTATGAAGATTTAACTGATTAATCTGAACAACCGAACAACACATAAAAAGCGCACACAACTGTAAATGCCCGAAGTTGACGCATGCCTATACGTTTTGCCGCGGTGTTCGCAGTTACTTCTGCCAAATGAACCCAGTCCTAATCGCGTACTCAGATCCTATTATAGCTACCGCGGAAGGTCTGGGTACGAGATTAATCCAGTTCGTTCTCTAAATGGAAGCCATTGAAATTGTTATGAACAGTTATCAATCAAAATTATCTGTTGAATTCATTACCATATTAAGTCAAGGAAATTACCATATAAGGTAATAAACTGACCTAATTAATCTGGCCTCCCTCTTAGTACCCCCATTTGCTCTCTGTTACGTATGTTCATTGGGCCAATTAAAAGAGTAGATTGAAAGAAATCCTTACTTTTTAGGCTGCTAGTGAAAGAGAAAACCTTAAAATGGCTGATGATGATATTGCTGCGTTGGTTGTAGACAATGGCTCTGGTATGTGCAAAGCTGGCTTTGCCGGGGACGATGCACCTAGAGCTGTCTTTCCGTCGATTGTTGGTCGTCCTCGCCACCAAGGAGTGATGGTTGGTATGGGCCAGAAAGACTCGTACGTCGGTGATGAGGCGCAAAGCAAGCGAGGAATTTTGACACTGAAATATCCTATTGAACATGGAATCGTCACGAACTGGGACGACATGGAGAAGGTAAATTTTGAAACTAAGAAGATCTGCCCACATATCGAAGCGCGTCACTTGAATCTCTGGAAGTTCAAACACGAGGCGTTTACCTCACGTGTTTTTTTTCGTTACAGATCTGGCATCACACATTTTACAATGAACTCCGAGTTGCCCCTGAGGAACACCCTGTTCTCCTTACAGAGGCCCCTTTGAATCCGAAGGCAAACCGAGAAAAAATGACGCAGGTAAATTCAAGAAAATTTATCAGAGGGCTTAATGTGGGTGTTTTCTTTTTAATGTCTTTGGTTTTGCGCATTAAGCATTTTGAAAAGATTGAAATGGCTCAGTGTCTAACATAAAACTTCCGTTTCAAATATTACTTTTCATCTAACATGGAACGGCTAAGGAACATTTTAGATTTAGGTTATTTTTCGGCGTGCCCACTTAAAATGTTGTAACGAAAAGCAACAAGATGTTCGGAGATGAAATTGCTTTCCTCATAGTTCAAGCTTAGGAAACTTCACTTTCACTTAAATGTTAAGACGAAAAAAATGGCGGTATGAATATAGTAGACAACTCAATTTTAGAGGTTTAAAACTCATCTCATTCGTATTTTTTCAGATCATGTTTGAAACATTCAACTGTCCAGCTATGTATGTAGCTATCCAGGCCGTGTTGTCTCTGTATGCCTCTGGTCGTACCACTGGTATTGTTCTGGACAGTGGTGATGGTGTGAGCCACACCGTGCCTATTTACGAGGGCTATGCCCTGCCCCATGCAATCCTACGTCTGGACTTAGCTGGGAGAGATCTGACAGATTACCTCATGAAGATTCTAACAGAACGTGGTTACTCCTTTACGACCACTGCTGAGCGTGAAATTGTCCGTGACATCAAAGAAAAAGCTGTGCTACGTGGCATGGACTTTGACCAGGAGCTGCAAACTGCTGCTTCAAGCTCCAGTCTTGAGAAGAGCTACGAGCTTCCTGATGGTCAAGTCATAACCATAGGAAATGAGAGGTTCAGGTGCCCCGAAGCATTGTTCCAACCATCTTTCCTTGGCATGGAAGCTTCTGGTATCCACGAGACAACCTACAACTCAATCATGAAGTGTGACGTTGACATCCGTAAGACCTCTATGCCAACACTGTCCTCTCTGGTGGTACAACCATGTACCCTGGTATTGCTGACCGAATGCAGAAGGAAATCACAGCCTTGGCGCCCTCCACCATGAAGATCAAGATCATTGCTCCCCCTGAGCGAAAGTACTCTGTTTGGATTGGAGGCTCCATCCTGGCTTCCTTATCAACTTTCCAACAGATGTGGATCTCCAAACAGGAGTACGATGAATCTGGTCCAGCCATTGTGCACCGCAAGTGCTTCTAAACCTTACCACCCTTGTTGATTCTCAACATTATTTATCCTTCCCAAAAATTTCAAACTTCGGCTATTACAGGAAATATTTCAAAATGAACATCAAGATGCCTTATCCAGTTGGTGATATTATTTACCTTTGTTTCTTAAAACAATTACTAGTTACTATTTGCAATGTTTAAAAAACTCGCACTCAGAACCCTAAAAGTTTAAATCTTTGATATCTCACCATGTACATTGCTGGTTTATGATCGTTTCAGTAACGACGTTTTATCTTGTTCATTTTGAGTCCGCTCCTTTTTTTTTTATTGATACCCTGCCTCTAGATAAGCCATCACCACATCCCAGCTTATCCATACCTTTCTTTATGGAAAGAAATCTTTTGGGCTCCTAAAATGATAGTCCTTGCACCTAGAAGCTTCCTTTTACTCTGCTGGGTTTCACACACAAAAAAGTGTGGGTACTATTCCCTTGGGAAAAAACGGCAAGGACATGTCCCCTTTAGATTCCAATGGCATCAACATCAAAATTTAAAAATGAGTGTTTACAAACAGTGTTTCTAATAGAGTAAGGAATGTCAAATGATTGTTGGTGTTAAAACTAAAGGAGTATTGTCTTATTTGACAAGTGTTATTGTCTAAGAAACAACAAGAAAAACAGGTTGGCTGTCAATTTTTATTTCTCAGCATAAAAAATGTAAAGAATTGAGCAAAAAATTCCTTGAGGGCATCTTTCTTTTACTAAACAAAACAAAACCTTTCACGGTGCCTTTTGAATACATAGTCACTAAGTTGGTGAAATACGTAAACCACATTTTTTGTTTCGTGTAGCATACTATTCAGTACACTCTATTTCTCTAAGATTCCTGCCTAATAGTCTTATTTATAAATCTGAAGAATAAGTAATGTCCCAAATATAGGAGAGAAGCTTGCCAGTTCAGTGGAAGGCTGCCTATGAGAACCAATGCTAAAGGTAAAGGCTAGAAATTGTGAAACATGCCCTTCAAAGGTACTGCAATGAGCAAATAGTCTACTCTGATTGTCAAGATATGTTACTGAACCAAAGGGCAAATCCAACAAAAAAGTGTTGGAATGCTGGGTAACTTTCTCTATGAAAGTTGAAATTGATAACCAATCAACAACCTAAGTAGCTCCATTCTCTGGAAACACACACACACAATAAAAACCATTGAACATTTCAAGTTTCAAAAACTTTTCCTGCTAACATAAGCTGAGGGAAGAGCTATTAAATAAAATGAGTTTCATTTGCAGTTTCATATCAAAGATCTTTCCCTAATCCTCATTTTGAACCAGAAGCTCCTGTCATTTTGGGAATGACCCTATCAATAATGAAACTACAGATTCTGACAGGAAGCTTTTCCTTGCAATAAAACTCTATTTGTGGGACTGTATCCGATCATTTTCCCTCCCTATTTGGGAAATACTATTTTGCACATATTTTGCAAGTCTATTAAACTAACTACTCTATGTAAATTAAACTCTCCATCCATATATATTTACTAGTTGTACCTGTTTGTCAATCAATCAGTCATACTTGTGACCAAATTTTACACAGTCACCTTTTTTTTCCAACAATCAACACCCATACTATTGCTTTCAAGAGTCAGCAGTAAAAGTTCCAGTGTGTTCCTGAGTGATTGCTCTTAGGACAACAATTTCTGACAAATAAAGGGATCAACATGTAATTCATCCAGAAAAGGGTAAGAACCAAGGTAATAAAACAATAGACCACATGCAATGAGTGAATAACATGTTTCCCTTTATGAGATGATTAAAAAAATGTATGGGAATCTCTGGTAATGGGGAAATTGTTGACTGAATCATGTATTATGACTGAATCATATTTTTTTTATTATTTGCTCTGCAAATAATAAAAAAGCGGGATTTTTATTGCATTATAATCCACTTACATGCCAGAGCTTCACAACTGTACACCATTTGCAAAAAATATGGCAAACATTTGTTTCTTAAATACAAAAGTACAAAAAGTCATAACTTAAACTTCCAAAATAAACAAAGTTTTGTGTATATGTAAAAAAAACAAACCAAAAAGCAATAACAATCTGGGTGTATCCAGCTAGGACTGCTTTTTATAATAAATGTTTGACCACAAGCAAAAGAGGAAACTTAAAAAAAGTCACATCAAAAAAGCCAATATGATGAATTGGATGGCATCAAATATAAGTTACGTTATAAATTGTAAGAATTTTCTTGAACTATACCATTTAACTAGTGAAAAGTGAAATATAAACCTAGATCATTATTAGAAGGCATCAATAAGTCAAGGTCAATACATTTGGGCAGTTAGGCACAATAATGTTGAACTGTATGTACACTTCAAGACACATTTCACAGAAGATATACAGCTGACAAGGAATCAAGATAATCAATATAATTATCAAAAAGAACCCTTAGTTCAATGCTGCTTGAGTGACTTTCTTTTTCCTGGCTTGAAGCATGTCATAGAATGGATCAATGATCATACTAGCCCTGAGGAAAAAAAAAAGGAAAAAAAAATTCATCATCTGTGATCAAATGCAGTTGAATATACTCAGTCTTGTAATATCTCCTCAGGGTAAGGGGGGGGGGGTGTGTGTGGGGGAGGGGGGGGAAAAAAAAAACAATCCTGGATTTAAAGTGCTTGGGTTAACTTTGGAAGGAAACATATTAACAGTCGGAAATAACCCTGAGAAGGAAAGAGAGGCGATAAATGTAACTCCTAATGGAAACCATTCATCTATCCCTCAAACCTTAATTTTTCTCAAACATCATTGGCACATCAGTGGAGTTATAAATATTCCTGTAAATATCATATTTAAGGAAACAATTCTGATTGATTAAGATTAGGACCAATGATACCTAGAGTTTACTCAACTCAAAATTAGAGAGAACAAGTTTTCTCACATTTCCACCAGATTGAAATTAAAAGATGTTTCCCTGATACAAAATGTTTGCTCACTTCCTGTCAACTTACATCAACTCCCCTATATCTCAAACTTTTTTCATTTTCCTTCACAGTTTTAGTTATCATGGTGTTAAAGTTCATAAAAGCTATGAACAAAACATGTTTAACTCACTTGATACAACCAATCCAGATTTCCCTTTCTTCCTCAGAGAATGCACAGATACGATATACATCATGATGTCCTGCAGTATTTTAGCAATGAGTTACAAGTGTAGTACATATCAGGTACACAAAACATGAGGTCTACCAGGACTGAAAGGGGACTTCAGCAGGAATCAGAATTTTAAATTCCTGTATTAATAGTAATTATTATAATAGTAGTAATTATTAAGAACAATATTAGTTATCAATATTATTATTTTTGCAGTACATCGTCATAGTTGTCTCAGTCAATGCACACTACAATTGGAGTCAATTTTTTTCATTAATAGAAACCTTCTGACCTTCTACAACTTTTCCTTCGGAGTCTGTTTTACAAGCTTTTATAAGCCCTGAGGAATTATCAGCTGAATATATTTCGAAGCAATACTGAAAGAAAAACAAAAAAATCCTATGTAGAGCAAGTCCTCTTAGGTCAATTCTGTATCAATATACAACTAAAACAAGCCTTACTACTAATTTCTACAAGCTTACATTATTATTAAAAGTTACCTTTCTCCGTGCATCTTGCACTTCTCTAACTTGTAAATTTTCCAAAGGAATAATGCCACGTGGTTCCCTGTCCTATAAAAAACATTGCAATTTTTCCAAGCCTTAACAACACCACTGGAAAATGATAACTTCCAATTCACTAACAAAACAGGACCCAATCTTAATACTTGAATGCCCTAATCACTGAAAAATAGCAAAGTACTGGAGTGCACTTGTTGCTTCTCCTTTCCACCTAACATGTATTTTCTTTTGAATAAGTAAGGAGAACTTGGTGTTTTATCAAGGTAACACCTAGTTGGTGACTTTGTCTTTTCTATCCACATGTTTGCTGCATAATGTACCAATATTGCAAGAAGCATTTACACAATTATCAATCATTTCTGATAGTTAATTGAAAGGGTTATTGTACACCAAAGTAATGTTTTGGGAGGTAGACAGAAAACTTACCCCTATATTCTTGAAATAATAGAGGCAATTATCTTTAAGGATGAAGTACCGTTTCCTCCAACTTTTGTGCAATCCACCTTGACAAATATGAAAATATGTTTGTGAGATTTTGCAAATTTTGTGGTTAAGTAAAGAAAAAAAAAATCATAAAAACACAAAAGCCATTACCTTCCTTTATAAGCCAGCCTTCCCTATCAGGATTGAAAAATGTTCTTGTTATATCATTTCCATCATCTTCTGGGATCTTGAACTGTTCATTTTTTATGCTCTCATATAAACTCTAGAATTATAGCAAAAGAAAGTAACAAATGTAACTATACACGTGCAGCTAAATACATTTAGTACCTAGTACAAAACAACTCCCCTTCTCCCCCCCCCCCACCCTTTCAAGGCTAATCACAGAGTGGTAATTTTCCAATATACACTATTGATTATTTGAATAACTTTTTCTCAAATGAGAACCACTTGGGCATGACAGTTGTCTTGTCCTATGTAAACACTCTCACTGATGTACTCGACAGAACTCAAAGCACACTTCAATCTAAAAACATTAGGTTTGAAGGCAAAATTTAAGTGACCAGAATCTATGGACCCTTCCAACAGGGACAGAAATACACAGACATGTACCCCGAGAATATAATTTCTTGTCTGTCTGCTCTTCAAGTTTATTCAAGAAGTGGAGATTTTATTTTGATCTAAACAACATGTTAGCAATTTTCCAATAAAAAGTACTGAGAGAACAGACTAGCATTTCTTACATGTAAATCTCTACTGGATTTAAAATAATTCACCAACCGCTAGGGTGTCCGAAGGTATATCTTCTCCACAGTTGATTCCTCTGTTCATTTGAATAAATTTCTCCAACGTAGGCTACAAAACATAATAAGCTGATTAATGATATTACCTGCACAATTTTAATCACACTGTTTCTTCATAGTTGTCAGAATATAGATAATAATAATAACAATAATACTTTTCTGGAAATGGTGTGGCCTAATGTATAGGACCCTAAACTCTGGAGTAAAAACTTGAGCACTTGCTAGAATTGAATTGAATTGAATGAATGTTTTTATTACACTAACCTTATCCTTGACACTTGGGTTGTGAAGACTGGTGTTCAATAAGATGATTGAGAAGCTCAAAACATAACAAGTATCTGTAGATTGAAACCAAATGTTTTTTTTTAGATGCAATGATTATAACTTAGCTTATCTTTTGTATTCAACTCACCAGTTGATGTAAACATTTCTGGGTTCTGATCACAATATCTCTTAGCAAATGCTTCCATCATTCTGTCAATCTTCTGGGCTTCACCAGGTAGACGGAAGCTCCACAGGAAACTCTCTACAGGGATAAAAACAACCACTGGTTGATGATGAAGATGTTAACAGAAGATATTGTATTAAATGAGTAGCCAACACAAAGCATTGCCAACAATTTTGTAGACCCTAATTGTGTGAGTTACACATTTGTCTCAGTTGTACTTCTGTGCATATATGGTTACTACAGTTATACCAAACTTTATGGCATAAAATCCATTTCAAAAGACTACAGCTTGATATTTTTGTGAGACCACTGAAGGCCTCAAAACAAAACAGAAGCTCTCACTGACAGTGATGTTTTGCATTTGACACATTTGATGAGTCTGCTGAGACAGATTGGTTGCTAGGTTTCTATTTTCTGAATCAAGGTGTGTTTCTTTTTTAAGTTCTGCCATCCATTAACATGGCTCTGCTGCCTTCACTTTTGTCAATCACCCTCAAAACCATCTGCTATGCAAACTATGCTCCTGATCACCTCAAATTTCTGAGCAGAAGTAAGTAAAACACTGTAGTTGTCAAGCTGACTCACCTCAGGGCGTCTACCAACAATCTTCGTTCAAAATTATGAAGCTCAACAAAGATTCTGAATACTTCTAGGTTAAACTCTTTGCTGTGTAATGATATTGATTCAATAATCAAAGTAAGCACTATTTTGCTGACAGGGGAAGTTTTGAAAATGATCACACCATGTCTAAATAATACACACTACTATCATGGAGATCTCAGATATGTTATTGGAGGAGAAGGGTTGATGAATGAGAGAAATTAACCCTTTACACCCTAACATCAGTATGCATATTCTCCATACTGCCTCTATACATTTCCTGAAGCCCTGACAAAGAGAATTTGTCTAAAAATCAAGAGCTTTACAGGTTGGTGATCACTTCCTTAATTCTCGTGACCTTATTGTTTGATTCAGGAGTGATAGTGTAAGGAGAAATTAGAAACTGGTCACTGTTAGGGGTTAAAGGGTTAATAAAAGAAGTATTTAGCAATTATTGCCAACA
The DNA here is from genome assembly GCF_036669915.1 of Pocillopora verrucosa. NCBI lineage: Eukaryota > Metazoa > Cnidaria > Anthozoa > Scleractinia > Pocilloporidae > Pocillopora > Pocillopora verrucosa. The sequence goes on along the minus strand of NC_089319.1, from coordinate 18,375,670 downwards.
ATAACCTTTAAGGAAAAATTAAAGTTTAACATGTCTTACATCCATGCATCCCAAATTCTGGTTGTATACTACCAAGTGGCATGGATGCTATTAAACAGTATCTTTCATAATTACTGTTATGCAAGACTTTGCTGTTCTAGAAGTACGGGGCCAAATGCCTTTGGCATTCAACTCGGTCTTTACATTTGAATAATCTCTTAGGCAAACTCTAACTATGTGTCTGAGTAAATAACTTACTTTTCTCCAAGATAGTTTCCAATCATTGTTTTATTAAGTCCTTCTTCATTGAAAAGGAAGTAAGCAATGTCTTCGGGTGTGCTATTGAGCAGAGTGTTGGTTACCAGATATTCTATTCCCTGCAAGTATTTGTATAAAAGAAAAAAACAGTTTGATTCCTCTCTCCATAGAAAAGTAATAGGAAGAGTTGGAAATAAAGGTCCCATTATCTTCTCAGTTGATGTCATTTTTATCAACAGCTGATCAAAAAAAAGTCACAATGGTGCTAAAATGAGGCAACTAGAGTGAACAGTTCTTGTCTTGCCAGCAAAAATAACATGGAGTGCTTGCCATAGTACATACCTTCTCTGGATCAATGTTAAACTTTTTCTTTCCAGTTAATAATTGTTTGGCTCGAGGATCTCCTTAGTACTGTTTTATAACAGAAATTACTAATAAAATGAGAAGATCATGTCCTGCAGAGTCTAAATTATAATTGAATGATTGCTATAAAGTTTTTGTCAGCCTGCACAAGATTACGCAAGGATGAAACAAAGCCTTTTTATCAAAGGGGATGATACCTTTGTTGCAGTTGGTTCACCTCTTTCACCTCATCACTTCCAGGAGAGACCAAAATGAATTCTGCTTACAATGTTAAGACATTCTCAAGGAATAAAGCAATAAGAAGAAAGAAGAATATCCCAACTGCAAAATATTGTTTGATTTGGTGATAAGCTCCCAGAGCAGAAAATATAAGAATTGCTAACAAAAAGTTGCGTTAACCTACAGAGGTCAAAGCCAGTAGTCCTTTCCCAAGGAAATTAGAATTGGTTTTTTTTTTTTTAGTTGAAATAGCCCTTGAAGAAGGTGGCTTCTCTATGCAGAAAGCTTTCACTTCATTAGCATTATAATTGAGGTGTATCATAATCCCAACTCGTGTCCATAAACCTATGATATCTATATTAAATTATAGTAAGTGACATCAAATTGTTCATCTCACAAGCTGTACAATGTTAACATGTATATATTTAAGTCATTTATTGCTGTACAACCTTTACAGAAACCATCTGCTCAAAACACATTGAAATATTTTATTTTCAATTACCTATTGTCGCGTTGTTCAATAGTATCCATTTCGGATGAAACTTCAGCTATTTCATCTTTCAGTCGCTAAAATCAGAAAAAGAAACTTTAAAAACAAGAATATTCTTGACATTAACATCTTGTAAGTTACAAAGTGAAATCAAGGTCAATGTCTAACTCAAGGTACAAGAATCTTCTCAACTCTCTAATAAAGATAATTTGATCAAAATATTGTTAGATCAGTATACATGTACACTACTTATGCAATCCTATCAAAGCTAAACAGCTGTAAAATCTCAATTACTACAACCAAGTTCAAGGCAAAAATAGCAAATTGAGCAATAAGAATATTTTGCAGTATAAATACTGTAATGTCAACCAACTTGTGAATGATGGTTTGATGAGTACCCCTTCATTTGTGGGTAAACAGTATTTCAAATACACAAAAACCTCAGATCAATAAAAATTTTAGCAAAATAATTGTGTGAGGAGAGACTTTTTCTGCAAATATCTGTGCTAAAAATCTTTAGATGACGTGACATGTAATTATGTAATTTAAGGACATTTTATTTAATATAGCACTGACTGGGTCAAAGCTCAGCTTTGAAATTGACAGTGTAAAAATATTTGTATCATAAACAGAAGACTAAATTAAATGGACATTTAAATTAAATCTGGCTCCAAAAATAAATAAGAAGTCATTTGATCTACAAAAAAATTTTTTATGATGAAAGAAACAAGAGATAAATGGTAAAAGAGGAAATGGATACAACTCATTTTTTCACCCTAAAAAGTTATTTTTCATTATTCATGAGTTTAAGCTATCTAGATTTTTTTTATCCTTCAGTATCCTCAGTCTTAATTGTTTTCCACTCTGCGAGGAGATATTGTCGTTTATACATGTTGAAGGGACACTTTAATCTTGACTGTCACACAAGTAAAGTTTGTACTTAATAAATATTAATATCAGGTACTCAGCATAATGTAAAAAGGCGTCTCATCTGGTATTGTACCTGAAGTTTATCAATCAACAACTCTTGATGTTCTTTGCTTACCATGCCAGAGAGGAGAGCTATCTCCTTGGGTGTAAACCTAAAATCAAATGAAACAAGCATCTACATTAATACTAGGAAAGCCAATGAAAAATAATTTCAAATTAGAAAATAGAAAACTTTGTGCCAAATGGTACAATAAAACATACAACATTTCCAGGAACAAGGTACGTAGTTTTTTATTATGTACCAATTAAATGTTCAAGGGTACTCAATATATTTACCACTGCCTAAGAATCAAAATGAACTTTTAATTAGCTTCATACAGAAGCACTAACCTCACTTTGTTACTCTAACCTAATACAAAATTTCTTCATATAAATAGAGAAATTAAGCAGGACAGCTTTTTTATTGTAAACATAAAATTTTTGAATTGATATGGGAACAGGAAACTGGCTCATATTAATGTCTTTTTCTCTATCTGTCCCCCAATTCAGTAACAACAATTGAAAAAATAAGGATATATATTAATAATATTTAATATCCACATCAAAGCCAATAAAACACAAAAAAAAATACAGAGTAGACCCAGAAGGTAAAAAAAGGGTTAATGAAATGCTCAAAGCAAACTTCAATCCATTTCCAAAAGTCCTTTTTTTCAGTTTTGGTCTCTTTTTAATCTTGATCACCACTCCCACACCTTCCTGCAAAGGAAAATGAATTTGAAGTTACACGGAAAATCATTCACATTCCAAACCCTTAACATCAAGATCTGGCCCTTTTGCGGTTCGTTTAAGAAGCATCAATCAGCTCTGGTTTTTACCAACAGCTACAGATGCTTCTTTTGCCAAATAACTCTTGTAAGATAACCAAATCACAGTTTCTACCCCCAAGCTATTCAACTTTAACAAAAATAAAATATGCGGTATCTCATACAGACATTGAAGCGAGAGATCATAATTTACGGTTCTTAAAAAATAACAAATTAACCAGTAGCTTTATCTGGTTCACGTCTACATTAAACATTGTCTCAGCGAAAAAAAAAAATAAATATAAAGTTACCTTAAGTAAAATGCAATATTTAGTTACAAGAAGCAAAAATTTTGAATAAGAAGAATATGTCATTAAAGATAGAACCATCGAAGAAAACGAAAAAAACAAATGAAAGAAATACGAGAAAGGAAAGTACGCACCGCACAGAAGTAATGAAGGCCATTAGGTAGACGGACTTAAACGGTACCCCAATACTTATAGACTACAAACCACATCAAACTTTATTGATACTCAACTGATTTCTGACTGAAGTACTGTTCGCTTAATGGTACAGGGAATGAAAAAGCGGTTACATGTATCAACATCTTGATATAAGGAAACCATGTTCCACTCAAATTTTCTTCCGACACTTTCTCGTTTACCGACTCAAATGATAGTTAACGTGGAAAGCTAAGTCGAATATGCAGTGCTGAAAGAAGATGAAAGATTAACAGCACAACTGCTTTAAATTAGACTCAGCCTGGCCCTCAGCTACAGCTCATCATCCCCACACCGTCAGCTGTTTTACCGGTCATGTTCTTCTCTGAATTACGCCTGTCTTGCATTGGAAGGGTGGACATTTTGCTCGCCCTCTTTAAGTAGCACGGCTTTTCCCCACAAAAGTTAAAAATGTTTCTCTAACCACTGCAGATGAGCGAATTTGCAGTCTATTTGAAGGAAACTTCCCGACTAGCAAACCTACGCCATCTTGTTTACATCTTAGACGTCGCCGTACTCTAGAATCCAGGCCTTCACAGAGTTAACGCCCCAAGGACGAGGTCCCCTCACCTTTGGGTGTCCCTGTCAACAGGTACAAGTTGAATTTCAGATCAGTGTGGAACACATACAGTGATTCTCTCTGGTTATGGGTCTTGACAGGCCCCGCTGAAGTCGAAGTCCCCCAACTTTATTTAAAAATGATTAGTGTGTCATGTATCTTCAAATGCAAGCGTTGTGAGGAAAACGGTTAATCAGGAAACGTAAAAAACAAGTTTGCGGTTGTCAAGTTCACAATAAAGCATTGGATATTACTATGTCATGGTAAGAAGTGAAAAACCCAAGAAATCGCCAATTTTTGAAAAAAATGTCGGGTTTAAAGGCAGGAGGACCCATGGTTGGTAGTCTACAATCAGACAAAGAGCAGCTATTTACATTGTATTTCAGTTGTATCTCTACTTTTTTAATCTCTCTCTAGTTACAACACGTTATACATATGGCAAGCCCTCAGATCTGTTGTTGTTTTCTAGATTGATTGTTCATAAGGTAAGGCTTCATATATTTAAAAAACTCAACAAAGTAATCATGTTTTTGTTTCGTGCAGAAGTAAACAAAAAGGTCAACAAAAAAAAGAACAGATCAACCAAGAAAAAAAAGACGTTTTTTCCTCAAAGGATGCCAAAACAAGATTACACATGGATTAACTCGCTTTGAAACAAAAATTCATCAAGCTTTCAATTAATTTCATCTTGTCATTAATTATCTCTCCTATCTTTCATCTATTTAAAATATAATTACAATACTCTGTGACATATTCCAAGCATAGGTACAAAAAAAGAGTATAATAAATACAAC
>NC_089319.1:18251074-18364203 GCF_036669915.1 Pocillopora verrucosa | reverse complement strand
ATTTGTTGATGCCATGGTGATTACAGAAGTGCTAACTTTTAAAAGATAAATTTTTGTTCTAGAGTGTTTGTAGCTTTCCAACCTGTGTAGATGTAGGGAGAGGCCTGCAACATGATAGGTAAAGGCTAATTCACTGAGCGCCATGCGAAATTGTCAAAAAGGAGTCATATAAGGTGACTTCTCCCAAGATGAGTCATAAGCCTGATTTTACAGAAATCTGGGTCCAGTTTTATTGTCCAGGGTGCAGTTGCAATTATGTTAACTAGTCCTTGTTGACATTCTAATCAAGATAATTGCCAATCTTCGATGTGGAGAAGTGAGGGGGGAGGTGAGGGTAGGGGGAGGGGACTTTGAACTTTGCTACATTAAGTTAATTGTATTTTTACAACCAATCTACAATTTTGTTTGTGTATGACATCTATTAGAGATCTCCTGAAATGCTTCACCACAGCTGAACTTATGCGTTGGTCTTACATAAAAGAGGTTTATGAAGCTGAACTAAGAACAGGTCCATCTGCAACTGGTGTGTTTGAGGAACACACAGATGAAGGCAAAAAGCGCTGGGAAGACTTACAAAACGGGTTGTTGAACATGTGAGTTTGATTGTTTTTTTCATTTGAAGGTATTTCTTTTGTTATGAATTTCACTTGATGCTTATGTTAATTCTCCCCTCTAGCTGCTTCACAGTTCCCTGTAAATTAGTTATGAGAATTTGGTGTAAGATCAAGATAACCACTTTTGCCTGATAGGTTTCAATATTCTCATATCCTGTTTGTGGATAATGTGTGAATATTAAAGGGAGAAGTTAAATGTAAAGACTTCAGGTAATTTTAAGCTTATAATGTGAGTGTTTGATCGTTTTTTTTTTTAACAGAATATCCGGGTCATGGCCAAGTACTACACCAGAATAACACTAAGAAGAATTAGCCAGTTGTTGGACTTAACTGTTGAGGTAAGTTTACGTTGTAGATGTTATAAAATGAATGCAAAATTGTTCTAAAAAGTGGCATAAAAATGTTGCGCTTTGTCATCAATTGAAGCAAAACAGGCCCAATCCTCTCATAGCTGAATCCAATCTTGTCCTATGCCTGCATAACGCGATCTTTTTTCCAGACATCCTCTCATTAACTTCATGAAACAGCAACTGATATAGGTCTCCGAAGCCTGTGTAATGTTTGAGGAAATAATTATGACAAAATTAATCATGATGAGTTAAATCAATTCTGAATGAGTACTTCTAATCTCAAAATTATGTACTATTACATCAAGGCTGTAGACTTTCAATATCCATCTATGGAATTTTTTGTCTTTCTTTGAAGTGTTAAGAATTGGAACGGAAGTGAAAAGAACGATTAAGTGTCACTATTACCCCAGCTAACCCAATTTTTTTATCCTGTTTCAGGAGGACTGAACTGTTCCTCTCTGAGTTAGTGGGGTCCAAAACAGTTTTTGCCAGAATTGACCGCCCTGCAGGCATCGTTACGTTCAGTGCACACAAGGAATCTAATGAGATTCTTAATGAATGGTCTCACAACCTCAACACTCTGATGCAGCTTCTCAATCGCACAACTCATATCATTACCAAGGAAGAAATGGTGCACAAACTTGTACAAATGTAACTTATTCTGTGTTTGACTGAGACCATGTCTGTTACTATTTCAATTTATACAGTCCAATAGTTGTCTTGTGCTAGTCAATAAAAAGTGTAAAACATAGATGATATTCTCTGTACTTTCCCATTCGTTGGATATTTAACTACTTACACGTTTTTAAACGACTCATTCACGACGTTAACAGGAAGCACTAAATAGAACGAGACCCAATCGTTACCGAAAGTGCGAAATGTCAATCGCCACTCATATTTTGGTATTTCTTTTTCTGTTCTCTCCTGAGGAAAGAAGAGATGATGCCTTGGTTGTGATGTTAATTATTATCGAGATTTCTCCCGCCCTAATTTTCCTGAGCGACATCAGCTTTATTATGCTGAGGATTTGATCTCCGATAGTCTATCACTGGGTTCTCATGTCGCCTTCCGGGAGAGTCACCCGGGAAAGCCCTAAGCAAGCTTTTTTCCTAGGTTGAAGAAACGTATGGAAGAAAAATAGCTTGTAAAAGCAGTTAACAATGGTACTTACGGTATCGGAATTTGGGAACAAAGCGGAAAAAATCCTTATCATTAGTTACAGCAATCAAGTCCATCATTTCATAATTACTTCTGCGTATGTGGGATGTTTATGCCAAGTTTCTAATGACATAATCAAAAGCGGTTTTGTACCATTTAAATTCTCTCGGACTATAGCCATGATATCAGGCATAGAAATGATCGGAAAGGATGAAAATTATTTTGTTGTGAAAGTTATTCAGAGTATATTTTGGTCCGTTTGCTCGGTTGTTTGTTTTTGTGCGTTGCGGACGTTTTTTGTTCTGCAAATATGGAGCGCCCTGTGATATTTACACCAAATCACTGTTTTGAAACGGTACAGCTGACCGAGGACAACGAGCTACGTCACATGGCGATTTCACCGAGCAAAACTAGGCAAGAAAGACGTTACAGAGGTTTCACTACGCAAACCAACCGTAAGATCAAGGTAAGCAGAGTCCCTTCTCATCAGACCCGTAGGTTTTGTTACTACATGCCTTACAATAGAATTTTTACAGTGACAGGATCACACATTACTACTCAATTTGAAGTATTAAAAATTTAATCAAAGTTAGGACCCCCCAATAAAAAAATTCCTGGATGTCCTCTTGTTTTCCTTTCTAAAAGAAATGTCTTTTAACAAGTATTTACATTTCATCTCAATTGCTTGGAGCCTCTTCTTTAAACCTGACATGACTCAAGCTGTGTTTATTTAAAACTTGGCTTTGTGAATTGTCAGTGTGAACAACAACACTAATTTTACATTCTCACCCAATTTCATTGTTTTGCATGCTGATTATGTACGTATAAATGCTAATTTAGTTCAATTTTTTGCTTTCAACAGTGTTTAATTAGTAACATTCACCACGCTTTTTTTTGCATGCAGTACTACAAATACTTCAAACACAATCATTGATATGCCAAAAAGATTGCTGTTTTCTGTATCCAAATTGAAGGCAGCTTGTAGGTTAATGAATTCTGTTTAATTTTTGTCTCCTGGTACAATTCTCTTCACTATTAAAAAAATTCAAAACCTCTTTTAATAACAAGCCTTACAAATTATTCACTGTCAACCACAAATAATTAAATAAAGGGGTAAGTTTCTAAAGAAACTGTGGTGCTGCGTCGGTGGGAGAGTATAGCAGGTAATTTAGTGTTAACAACTGGGTTGAAAACGTAAATTAGCCACCGTAAAGGGTAAAAAAACGTCAGATTTTTTACCCTTTACGGTGGCTAATTTACGTTTTCAACCCAGTTGTTAACACTAAATTACCTGCACAAATAATTAAAGTTGTGTAAACAGAGCGTTTTGAAAACATAAGCTTTGGATTATTGAGTCCACCTCAAGATGTAAAATTAATGAAAGGCATTGAATTAGACCGAGTTATTTATATTCCCGTCTAAAATAAAATTCTCTAGCGGTGTCAGACATTCTCTTTATCAACCGCTGGATTTCTCGGTGCGAAAATCCTTCCATCATGATAAATTCAACTTGTGCCATTTTGCTGGACTTTTACCCACAAATGTTCGAATTGGAAAACCTTCGCTCGACCTACATCGTTAATTGCGTTTTTAATGTGTTTATATCATAAACATAATGATGAACATCGCGACAATCTATGCGTTACGTAAAGTTTCTTCGTTACCGCAAACTTTGAAAACATTGCTTCTCAGTCTGGCTGTTTCTGATGTTGGTGTTGGCTTATTAGGGCAGCCGCTGTACATTCTCACGCTGATCAAGTGGTTACAACAAAACCCTCCTAGCTGCTACATTTACAGGCTTTTGGACTTGACAAGTATTTTGTTTGCTGAAGCTTCCTTCCTAGGAGTGGTAGTTGTAAGTGTAGACAGGTTTTTAGCTCTTCATCTTCATCTGAGATACTAGGAACTTGTGACTGACAGGCGTGTTGTTGTGGCGGTGATATCAGTTTGGATTCTAAGCGCGTTCTTCTCTTTTCTGGCGTTTTCGGGATTTATTTTTATCCAAAGCGTAATATCTTTCGTCGTTGGGTTTATTGGTCTCTTTATAACAACAATAATTTATCTCCAGATTTATGTAATTGTGCGACGGCACAACAATCAGATTCAAGCCCTCCAAGTGCAACAGCAGACTGAAGAGGTAATGAACTTTGCTAGCGTCATAAAGTCTACAGTTTGTGTATTCTGTGTGCATGTCGTCTTTTTTGTGCTGTTATCTACCTCCCTTTTTACTTTCCGTGGCCTCCATCGTCATTGTTCCGGGTATTGCTTTTAAGAAATGTTTTCTTTACTCGTTGACCCTCACATTTCTGAATTCATCTCTGAATCCGGTTGTTTTTTGTTGGAAGATGGGACACACTCGACACGCTATCATGGACTTACTACAGAACATAGCTCGAAATAGAAACCAGGCGTCGTAGTTATAAAGTCTAATCGAGCCGTTTTTGATCGAGTGTTCTAAAACCAAAACGAAAGTTATCAACTGCATTACAGCCAATCAGAGCAAAGGAAATATCACGTGCAGCCAATGGGTGTGTGCTGACATACGCTGGTACAGTGCATTTGATTTTCTCAAGGCAGTGTGGTTTCGTCAAGCCTGTTATTTTCGATCGATTTTCATCGTTATATAAAGGACTCAGTAGTTTCCACCCCGTAAAACTAATTCACATCAAACTTTGTTCAGTCGTATGATCCCATAGGAATAAAATCAACGCTCTGCAAACGCAAGTAGAACAGTCTGATGAATTGGCCTATTTTGCAAGTGTCGTGGAATCTGCTGCAGGTACATTTTACCTGTATCTCATATTCTAAATCTATATTTACGTCATTGTGCCGTTAATTGTCTTCACATCAATTGGCGAGAGCATCGCCTTTAAGAGATATGGGTCGAGAAAATTGATTCTTGTATTCCTCAATTTTTCTTTGGTTCGTGAGACTTGTTGAGGAAAAGGGGACGCTTAGTATACGCTCTCATGGACGTCATGGACATATTGCGGAACAAAAAATACCAGTAAGTTGAATGATAGGGATAGGCAAGCTCTATTGATGTCAAAATTTCAACGTCTTTTGTAAAGCATTCTTGGTCACACTCAGTCTTAGGCGGTTACACGGAGGGAAACCTAGTGTCCTTTACAGCTGATCATTGGGATGTCACGTAACGCCCAAACCAAAGTAATGACAAAGGCCTATAAGAACAAAGGTAAATGTCATAAGGAACCAATGACAACTCGAATGATAAACGAGCAAACTGCCTGAAGCGCGGGAAAACGCGGGTGACCAAGCCGCGGTTGGTTACAGTTTCGCATCTGATTGGTTGAAGGGGTGGTTCGAGTTTCTCAGTCAACCAATTAGAGAGCGAAGTGAAGAGAGACCAATGCAATACGGAATTACTTTCCACTCTCAGTTTATAATTGCTCCAATTGCAGGTTGACGTCAAATTAATTAGTACTTTGAGCTATTCGTGCGCTTATCCTTCCGTCGGTCTCTGATGGGCACTCATGTTAACTTCAGGCTGATTAGACTTAAAAGTAAATATTTGCAGTGATATACGACTCCTGGAACCTTCTCCGGACATTTCTAAAACCACAGTGTGGTACCGGTCGGATATTGAACGCAAATTTTCTTTTTTTCGGTATATTTCCAGTTTTCAGCCCTATTGTTGTCTATTTAAGGACGCTTGAGCCAGTCAAATATGAAAAACACACGGCTCCCGGAATAACCGATGACGCTGCTAAAGAAGTCGTTATGACTTTCATTTCCTTTGTTTTGTAATAAAAAGTTAGGGGACTCCGGGATACCGCGACAGATACCAATATTGAACTGTTCAATTTGTTTGCTAAAAGGATCTAAACTTTTCATTTCGGTCTTATCAAAATTTTGCGATTGCGACCGTTTACGCGCCCTTTGTCTGTTTGTTTGTTTGTTTTTTTGCTCATTTAGATGCGTGGAGTTCAAAACCTTCGCACTTATTTAACAGAAGAATGCCAGCGTTTTATTTATCTAATGTTTTATGCGTGATTGCCTAAGGAATCGTGCTAATATTATCGTAGTAATGGGTTCTCAAGTGCCACTTACTCAAAACAGGAAACACGGTACAAGAAATTGACGCTCTCTTCTTAAATAGTATTTTAATTTACCTGTGCTTTGAATTTTGGAGTGTTCTTTCAGCTTCATTGCGATTTACTTTTGAGGTGCTCTGGTGTGTCATTTTTATCTACGAAGCAAAACTTGTGAGAACTCTTTACTTAAAATTCTCGCTGTTTATTTGAATTTATATTGCGACTCGACATTTTAGTTGGTTAATACTGCTGTTGTGGTAAGTTTGTTTTGTATTTTTCCTTCATTAAGTTTATAAATATAAATCTAATTGTTCCTTTCGGTCCACACACAAAAGCTTTGGAGCTTATCGCAAAGTCTTATCAAAATCTCAGTTAGTCTTCTAGGCTTTTCTTCGCTCCGGACATGACCTGCAAGTATTTTTTCCAACCATCTGATAAGAATTTTCCTCCTCCCATTAGTTGTATTTAACGGCCATCAAAACGAAATGATTTTGAGGAAAATTTATGATTTGGATCACAGGCGTATTATCGTTTTTACGGTACGAAGATTTATCGAAAAAGCACTCGCATTTAAATATAGTAACCTTTTTATTAGCGGTTTTGAAGGTATTGAACCTTTAAAAGGTCTAGTCTATGAATAGTAATATACGTAACCAAATGAGCTATTTTCATGCGAAAAAAAAATTAACACTTTGGAAACTGAATTCACCGCATTTCATTTTGTCAAAGAGCAATTACCTTTGTTAATTTGTCATTTTTTATTTGCTCTGGAACCTTATAGGACTCTGTCTTACTATCAGTCGGTTATTTGTCAAGAGGCTTATGTCCACATTATGAATGACTCTCAGAATTCGACGTGCGAAGTTTTAATGCATCATTACGCCGTCACTACTGAAGTTGACCATCTCCGTTATACATACATCTCAAACTGTATTTTAAACAGTTTATTGTCGCATCCCGCGATCATGCTCAACATTGTAACTATCCACGCGATTCGAAAAACGTCTTCGTTGCCAAAGACTCTGAAAACATTGCTTTTAAGTCTAGCTGTTTCCGACATTGGAGTTGGTTGTATTGTTCAGCCGTTTTACATTTCACTCTTGATCAAGAACCTGCTGGACAAGATCCCTAGCTGCAACACGTACAACATGTTTGGGATCACGTTGGGTTTGTTTTCTATTGCTTCGTTCCTGGGTGTTGTGGCTGTAAGTGTAGACAGGTTCTTAGCTGTTCATCTTCATCTCAGATACCAGGAACTTGTGACTCACAAGCGTGTTATTGCTGTGGTGATCTTAATCTGGCTGCTAAGTGTATTTCTTACATCATTGATCCTCTGGGTTCCGTTTCTAGTACACTCGATATTTTTAATCATTTTTGGATTGTCGTTTTTCCTTGTCACAACAACAGTCTACGTTAAAATTTATCAGACTGTTAGACACCACAAGAAACAGATCCAGTCCTTGCAACGTGTACAACAGGTGGAACACATTGGTGAGATGTCAAATATGGTCAGCGTCCTAAAGTCTGCAGTCGGCATATTCTACATGTATCTCGTATTTGTGGCTTGTTATTTACCTTACTTGGTGTGTTTGGTGGTAGCTGACACAACTGTGACAAGTAACTCTATCAAGAGCCTCTACCTTTTCTCGTATACCATTTTATTTCTGAATTCATCTCTGAACCCCGTAATTTACTGCTGGAAGCTGAGACACATTCGACATACTATCATGGACATTATGCGGAACATGCCCTGGAACAGAAAGCACGTATACTCAACTTGGCATCGATCGGTCACCACGGAGAGTGTTCAGGATGAGGTTCAATATGTAGTATGTTCGAGGATTGCTTGAATGAAGTAAAGAAAATGACAGACACTAAGGGATGCGAGATTTCTCAATGCGACAATGCAAAGAGTTTCGAACCTACTTTTCGTAGCGAGACTTACATTTCAACTTTTTCTAGATTTCATTAGGTAAAAATCTTAAGATGCCTCGACGAAACCTGTCTAATTTAAATTAGCTATTAAGAAGAGTAACTTGGTAAGAAACATGTCGGAATTATGGTGATCTTCCGTGCTTTTTGTTTGTAAAGCCGTTTACGGACGATTAGTTTTAAGAAGCTGGGAAAGTGATGGGAAGTTGAAAAAAGAAGACGCTCTAAGTTTCGAACGGAGAATAATGGTCTTGGCTGAGTGATTTGCCCTCAATACTTCGCTTTCATTGCCAATTGTTCATTTATTAGAAAATCGTTCAATTTCGAGTGTAATCGTCGGATTAATCCGCTGCCTCAAGGGCTTGTTTACAAATTACTGTAGACGTTTTCAAGGTGAAATAACAAAGAGGTCGAAGTGAGCCACACGAGCCTGTAAAATACTAAGGAGGTCTGTTGAACAGTGTCGTCAATCAACTCGAATTGAAAATTTGTTTTTGGCAAATATTTAGGACGACAGGCAAATATTTTGACTGATATTGTGGGTAAAACTTCAAGGTTTTCCTGCTGTTATGAGAAGTGGGTGTTTAAACCTTTAGTTTCTTTTAATTTTCTCTTTTCAAGTATCACAACTTAAATTTAACAGTTTTTCTTTCAACTTGTTAGAGTTAAAACTTGTATTGACCCTTATGAATATTTTATACAACGCTTTATTGAGTGTTATCGAGGAATGGTTAACTTTTGAGTAATTAAAAAAATTGTGTGGCTTTCCGTAATGAAGCTGTGAATGTGTTTTCATGAAAGAGTCAGATATCTATCGGCAAATTGTCTCTCAGGTTTGTTATGTAAACAGTCTCTCTGAAATCGCAGCCGGCAGGTCACTGCTTGTTAAATTCAAGAAGGAAAAGGAAGCCCTTCTAAATACGAAACAAAATTTAGATTTTTTCTTTTCCAGCCGTATTATTACTTAAGAGAAGAAACTGGGTCCTGCACCGGAACATATGGCAATCATAACAACTCACCTCTGAGTTTTCAAGTGGGTATACTGACGAAGCAACGCGGGTTTTCATTTCAGCTAAACAGCTGGGACTTCTCATATATATTGAATAACTTGTTTTTTTTTTTCCTTTTATTAAGTAATATAACACACTTTCTATCGGTTTACCGCCGCATTAACTCACGCCGCCACGCGGGATGTCCTGAAAATCAGCGAGAAACGTTGGTGAATTACAAGCCGAGCACTAAGAACTGCTTTATCTCTGCCAATTAAAGATCGCGGACCGTCCACAAGCGAAACTACAATCTAAAGTGCTCACGTATTAAATCCAAATAAAAATGCTAGGTCGGTGTGAGAGCTTCCTGTGACGTAGCGTGATGGGCTAAGACCGGGCATGAAATCAAGCAAGCGAGAAACGCTTCTCTGCTCTCTAGCGCGTGTTACCTATTAACTCGCTGAGTGCCTCACACGCAGACTGAAGAACAGAATGCGCTTTCTACTTTTCCGAATTCTACACTGAAATAAGTTGTATTCAGCTTTTGATTCGATGTGATCTAGCGCAGACAATCAAGTGCAACCATGCCTGTTGGTTTGGTAGCTCAGTAACAGTATTTATTAAATCGCTGGAAGAACCCGGGGACAAAATAAAATAAAGCGAATCCTGAGTTTTGATCGGCTACCTGAATGGGTAAGATGAGCCCATCTTTTCCGCTAGGAATTGTATGGAGCGAACTTACAAAGCTCGTAAAAAAGCGGCAGAAGAGAGTCAAAACAAAAAAAAAAACAAACAAACAAACGACTCTCCTGGGTTCATTGTGCTACAAACACAGTTTGCTTTCTTTTTCCGGCTCTCGAAAGAAACAAGTCCTTCTTGGGGCGGAAATCTCTTTGCTAGAAATCCTTTACACTTTTTGGATAAAAAAAAACGAGGCTAGATACTTGCGTTTTTACGGACCGAAACCTCATTTTGGTCCATAATAACGCAAAAAAAGGAGTCAGCCAGTATCCAGCCATCTTGACCTCACGCTTGGTCAATGAAGCACATTTCTTAGAGGCCAGTTGTGCGAAGTCAGATCAAATTGGCTTGGATTTAATGTCTTGAAGGTGGATTTTTGGATCTCTAGTCAGACATTTCTAATATATCCAGGAGGTCCAAACATTTGCGGCAAATGTCAAATGACAAAATTGAGATTCTCTCTGTCTTCTTACAGCCGTTTGTCAGTTCAGTATAGAGAAAATATTTGCATCAGCTGTAAACAAGATTTTTTTTCCGTACACGTCAATCTTTAACTCATTTTTGCCTTACTCCCAAACGCTGAGAAGGAAATTGACGAGAGTGCAAAGACTAACTAACCTGTGCTGTTGCGTCCATCTTGGTTACCCTATTCCTCATCAGACCACACCAATCTTGAGCATACAAATCAAAGCGTGCTCACACACTTTGTAACGAGATCCTTCTGGTATGATGCTCACTAATCTATCATATTTATAGCAGGGCAATGATTTAACTCGCTATTTCACGGCTGATATTGTCCCGAAGTTTAATTGAATGTTAGGATTGTATTGGGTTTTAAATTAATTGCAGCAACTGGTGGGTTATTTACTGCAAGGTGTTAAGAATAATTTTTCAACTGAGAGTCGTTCTGTGATTGGTCCAGAAAATTTGCGCCTTGCCCTAAACCAATCAGACGTTCTGAGATTGATTTAGATGTCGCACCAGCTCTTGCACTAGATGCAAGACTACATCGCGACTCTTCCATTCGCTTTTTCCTGCACCTTTCTTTTGACAAACCGAACTGATAAATTTGGATTTGGTTTTTAAGAGAATCGGGGAAATGGCCATGTGCTGAGATGTCTTGTTAACAGCACATTTATAACTTTTTAGAAAATAAGGAATTCGTAACAGCCGACTTGTGCCAGAGAGTGTGAACGATCACTTATTGCGCAGACACCAACATGTGTGCGCGGGTCACGGATAGGATGGACAAGCATATGATCTTCTTCTCTTGAATACCATTATCTGAAAGGAGAAGCAGGTTTTTTTTTTTTTTTTTCGTTTTTTCTTTTTATTTTTCTTCCACACTTATCAATAGGATCAATCTCAGCATTTGAGCATCTGCGTACTTACCCCTCCCCTAACCCAACATTGACCCGTGATGAGTTGTTATCAATTGACTGTGGTTGGGGTAGGGGAGGGGTAGGTGTGCAGTTGCTCCAGGGGGCGGGAAGATGAGAGACCCCGGGAACGAGGTTGATACTGACATTGACCTTTGATTTGCTTTGTTATGCCATCTGTCAAATTTCAAAATTTTATCTAATCCATCGCAGGAGCAATTTTCGTTTGTATTCTCGAATTCGATGCTTTGAATCTCAACTGAAAGGTTGCAAAAAGTTAAAACATTCATTGAAGGTTAACTTCCCGTTTAGATCGAAGACGTGACTTAACTTGACAAACAATCTGACATTAGATTTTCGTGCGAACTACGTTTAAGCGATGTTTCACTGTGCCTTTCTTATAAAAACCGACTTAATGGAGTGTTATGTACTTAATGACGGAGTGTGATGACCGGATGGGAAAATATTTGCCTCTTCGTACGTCATGTGCGAGTGTCATATTTTACCGTCACGGCCCGAGAGAAAAATATTGTACCTTTTTGGCCCGACTTAATAACCTCACTAAAAGCTATTTAACAATACGGTCCCTTTTCTTTTTTCTTTTTTTCTCTATTCTTTTCTTTCTTTGCGCATTCCCAGGGTTGTTTGGTGCTTGCGCCACTACGTACAGGGATTTTTTTTTACTGTCAGGTATTCTATAAAGGCGCGCACATGTCATGTGATAATACGGATTGTTACAAGCTGTTTGGGCATCGTGCAGCTTTTTTTTAATTAACACAAGGAAGTATTAGCATGAACAATTAAAAGAACGGTCTACGAGGCAGTGATAGAAAGCCCACTTCCACTGCCATCGGATGTAAGATATTGGCTTGTTCAAGACAAGTGTTTCCATTATGAACATTAATGTGGGTGCGCTTTTACAAGTATCTCGTTTACTTCACCAGTGGTACTCAAGTACCTGATTTTTACGGGCACGGCGTTTACGTGTACCTTTTCAATTACTGCCTTTGATTAATGCGACTCCGAATTTGACAAATCAATCAAACTCATCGGTAAACGGAACTGATTTAAAAGGGTCAGTTCTAATTCTCTTTGTATAGCACCCTGAATTCGTTAATCGTTCAGTACAAACGTGTGGTTGGCAAGTGAAGGCTTCGTCACATGTGAAAGAGTTCGATTCTCTTTAAGCTCAAGAGAGAAGTTTCTTTAAATCGTGATTTTTCATGTTTATTTAAAATTGAATGTCTTGAGTTAAGATACGAGAGTTACTATCATGAGCGAATTGTCTTGTGAAGAGTTGTTGCAGTATATTCCATCTATCTCCGACTTCAAAGATCTTCGTTCAAGTTACATCGTTAATTGTGTTTTAAACAATTTTCTTACCCATACCGCCATTGTGTCAAACATTGTTACAATGTTAGCGATAAGGAAATCCTCGTCATTGCCGAATACTTCAAAAACTTTGCTTTTGAGTCTCGCTGCTTCCGATATTGGCGTTGGTTTTTTTGTTCAGCCATTTTACACCTCACTTTTAGTCAACTGGTTGCAACAGAACAATCCAAACTGTTACGCCTATGTGATTTTTAGGAATATTGGTTTCCTTTTTGCTACGTCTTCCTTCCTAAGTGTGGTAGCTGTGAGTGTAGACAGATTCTTAGCTGTTCATCTTCATCTCAGATACCAAGAGTTTGTGACCCACAAGCGTGTTGTTGTTGTGGTGATAATAATATGGCTGCTAAGTGCAACTGTGCCTTTACTAACATTATGGAACCTACACGATGTGCAAAGGTTAATTCTTTCCCTGTTCGGTATTACTGGTATTCTTTTGACAACATTGATTTACATGAGGATTTATTTTGTGGTACGACGCCACAAGATTCATATTCAGTCTTTGCGAGTTCTACAGTCAGGTGAGATGGCAAATTTTTCTGGTCTCATCAACTCGGCTGTCGGTGTTTTCTACATATACGTCCTTCTTATAATCTGTTGTTTACCCTTCTTAATCTGCCTGGGAACGTTGGGGCCTAACAATTCCAGTACCTCCATGAAAAAACTTTTTGTCTTTTCGTTGACTTTGTTGTATCTCAATTCATCTCTGAATCCTGTAATTTACTGCTGGAAGATGAGGCACATTCGACGTGCTATCATGGACCTATTACGAAACATGTCTTGGGCTAAAAATCGTGCATCTCAATGACCTCAGCAGATGTCATTCAGTCCTTGTGGATGTTTGTAAGTAAAGCTTCCGATATCGATTATTTCATGTATGAAGCGCCACATCGCGATGTTTTAAAAACCTGGTTGGGACCATCCAGATTATCTTCGAAATGATGGAAAACAGAAAATATTAATTCACTAAGAAGAAGACTAAAATGGAAAGATTGACGTGAGAAGGAACAGTGATGGTCAGAGATGAAGAAGATTGACACACATTGCAAATGCCAAACTTGAATAATTTATGTTCAGGTTTAAAGATCACTAATCGTGCCCTAGAGCCCTTAACGAAAAACAAAAGACATTCACAGTGAAACTTAACAACTCTATCAACTCGTGCGTTATGTTTGGACTTCGAAAAAAAAATTTCAACCCTAAAGCTACAAAAGAGATTTTAATCTGAATTTTTTGAGACATATTTAGATAAATACAAGCGGCACGTTCTATTTACATATGGCAACAAAAATCTGTCTTTTTCCTTTTCATCGATCAGATATCGTCGATGGTTTGATTCTTTGCCAGAAAAGACGGTGAATAGTCATGTTTAACGTAGCGTTTAGCGTTTAGAAATGCTTGGCTTTGCGTTTTTGACCCTGTTGCCACCTGAGTTTTACACAGCAAAATGCCATACTAACGAAAAATATGAAAACATAAATGCCAAATGCAATATGTAATATCATTTTACACCTGCAACAACGCAAAATTGAATTTCTCACAAATTGCATGCGAAGTGTATTCGTACATCAAAATCTGCATCATTGTGTCTCATTTGCGTTTACGCAACGAAGATTACGTGATAATACGTGCGTATTGACTGAGTGGGAAGTGCTGGATGAGGAAATGTTTGGCCCGTTCATGTCCGTTCATCAGAACATAGAGCCAAATATTTTCCCGTTCGACCCGACCCAACACTGTTACTAAGCATCTTATCAGATGACCGCCTCTCCTTTTCTTTCTTCTTGCAGGTCGCACGCCCCAGCGAGCGGCTTTCCAAGGCTCTATTCACGCCAATACCTGCGTCTCTCATTTATTTTCGAAAAAAAAAAACGCGCACAGGACAGTAGAGGTCGTATAATAATGAATGTTCAGATAGCGTTGTAAAGAGGACGCACTTCTGTTGAACAAATTGAGTTTGCTAAGCTTTTAAACCCTAACATCAGTATGCATATTCTTCATACTGTACTCTATACATTTCCTAAGGTGCTGATAAGGAGAATTTATTCGACAATCAACTGACCTTCTGTTCATTCCTTAATTCTCGTTACATTTATGTGTGATTCACGGGTAGTGTTGCAGGGAGAAGTTAGATGCTAATCACTCGTAGTGGGTCAAAGGGTAAAAATATTTCATAAGGAAACGATGAGTATAAACCGATGAAGACTATGATTCGTTCTTACTCACCTGTTTTTTTGTTGTTTTCGTTAGATTTTTCCTCGTTTAACTTACAGTAGCTCGCCTCCCACTTTGAGACAAATTATCATAGAAATTTTCCAAGAGGTGTATTGTAGCGAAACTCTTTTTTTTTCTATCAACGGGGGTCAGATTGAATTTTTTTTTGTCGTACTCTGTAACAAAATGGACCTGTAACAAAAGGAGCGTGAAGCTTACAACTTGCGACAGCTGTGACCCTTTCTCGGCTTACCAAGACATAGGAAAGGTCCAAAAGGCGACAGATCGCGACAGATTTGAAAGTTTAAGTATGGTCAGCTACGGATTTGGGCGAAGTTCTATTTCATTACTTAGTGTTTTGCGATAAAGAAAGTAGGGATATTTCGCGCAAGATTTCTTGCGTTTCCTTCGGTAGAATTTCCTAAGATTTGCTGGACCATTAAACTGATTTGTGCCCTTCCTAGTGCCTGTTGATAAAAAAAAAAAAAATAACGAGACCAAAGTTGAGGAAGAAAACACAAAAATTGCAAATAGCGAGGAACTGCCCTTGTAACCCCTATTTTTTTTAGATTTTGAATGATTGGCAGGACAAATTTCACAAATTGTGGAAAATTTTGAGAGATTTCACAGAACCTCGCTCATCGCCTTTGGTGGCTTTTAGTAACCTAGAGAAGCGAAAACATAAGAATTTTCTATAAAAACATTACGCTAGCACGCGCGCCAAAATTAAGCAAAAACCCTATGGAGCCTCCTTAACGAGAATCCTACTGCGCTGTCAATCTTTTGAAATGTTGATAGAGCGTTTACAAAATAGGAAGAAGATGCTTAACGACTCGGGCTTTAGGTTAAATTATTTATGCCATTTAATTTGTAAAAGCATACAGATAAAGATGTACCCGCTCATACAGGAAGTTTGTCAAAGGGCCTTTGTATCTGACAGTAAGCGGAACATTATCATTTCTTTGTTGCCTTCCGGATGTCTTATATCCCATAATTCCTCGAATGTCTTTGCCATTAACTACAAGCACCTGAATCACAGAAAAGTTCTGACTTCGTGAATTGCTCATTTCAGATCCCAGAACAGCGCATGTAACAAGTAATTTGTAGTTTTTTTTTTACGCTGGTATTCTGGCGAATGATTCACTGAAACAGACGGAGTAGATATTTTCGCCTTAGGGGAAGCAACTTGTTTGTTCAGTTCTTCTAAGTAATAGACGTGAACCAATTGTTTTGCGACGAGTTGTTTCATCATTATCCCTCGTCCTCAGACTTAAAAGGTTTGCATTTAACGTTTATTAGTAATTGTGTCTGCAACAGTTTTCTAACTTACCTCACTATCATGATGAATTTATTGATGATCTACGGGATACGAAAATGTTCGTCGCTACCACAGACTTGGAAAACGTTTCTTTTGAGTCTTGCTGTTTCTGATGTTGGTGTTGGTTTGGTTGTTCAGCCATTTTACTCAGTACTTCTGGTCAACTGGTTGCAACAGAACGATTCTGGCTGTAATACCGTTATGATTTTTCAGATTTTGGGTAATTTTTTGCCACAACTTCGTTCCTGGGTGTTGTGGTTCTTAGCTGTTCATCTTCATCTCAGATACAAGGAACTTGTGACTCACAGGCGTGTTGTTGTTGTGGTGATATCGGTATGGGTTTTAAGCGGAATTTTTTCTTTGCTACCACTGTGGAATCTGTACGAAGCTCAGAGACTAATTCGTATAACTGGTGGACTTATTGGTTTTCTCCTAACAGTAGTTATATACACCAAGATTTTTTCGTCGCACAACGTCACAAGAATCAGATTCAGGCTCTGCAGGTAGAACGAGGCGAAAAAACGTGCTCAACGCTAAATTTTGATCGCCTTTTCAATTCTTTATCCGGTAAATTTTACGTGTATCTTGTGTTTTTGGTCTGTTATTTGCCACTTTTCATCTGCTTGGCTGCCACCAAGATAAACGGCCCGAATATCTCTTTGAAGGAACTTTTACTTTTTTCAATAAGAATCTTGAACCTTAACTCATCTCTGAAACCTGTTATTTACTGCTGGAGGATGAGACGCATTCGACGCGCTATCATGGACATACTGCAGAACTTGGCCTGGAACAGAAACCGCGCTTCACAGTAATCTTAGGTCCAGTCTTTTTCTCTTGTTGATATTCTATGTGCACGCTATTTCTTTTCACAGCTTGTATTAAGTCAAACGACAGAACATGTGGAAACTGAGCGAAGCGAGACGTAAAGAACAATTTTTTATGTGAAACTGAGTTTTGAATGTGACATTGAGTGAATTGTAGAACAAAAATAATGAACACTTTATGAAAGATAAGCGAGCGTTAGTGAAAGTTGACAAACGATTAGTCAACTTCATTTGCATTTCTTTGAATTAGAAGTTTCAAAGTATATAACATGAAAGTAGATATTCTTAATGGCGGTTGCTTTCGCCAATCTCTTTATGGCAGAAATTGAAACAAAACTGCTTCACCAAAGCAGTATCAAGCCGAGAGCATGGAAGCGTTACATTGACGACGTTTTCTCCCTGTGGGATGTTCGTAAACAAGACATTGATCTATTCATAGAACAAGCTAACACGTTCCATCCAACTATAAAGTTCACGGCTGAAATCTCAGAGACTGAAATCACATTCTTAGACACGGTTGTCTACAAAGGTGAAAGATTCCAAAACGAAGCTATCCTCGACGTCAAAACTCACTACAAACCGACCGAGACCTTTCAATATACACACTATTCATCTTGCCACCCGCCAGGTGTTAAGAAAGGCTTTATTAAAGGAGAAGCTATCAGACTTCTAAGAACAAACTCCTTGGAAAGAAATTTCCAGGAGGCCATGTGTAACTTCAAAACACGACTTGAAGCACGTGGTTACCCAAAAAGCCTAATTGAAAAAACGTTATCTGAGGTCTCGTTTGCCGCAAGGCAGTCGACACTTAAAAAACAAACCAAAAAAACTAAAGGCAAAATATTGCCTTTTGTGACAGCATACCACCCAGGGGTTAAAAATTTAAAACAAATACTGATGCAAGAATGGAACCTCATCCAAAATCAGCCACTGCTGAAAACAATTTACAAAACGCCTCCGATTATATCATACAAAAGAGGTAAATCGCTCAAAGACATACTCGTCAGAGCGAAGCTTTAATTAAAGGCTTTTGCGTCGCAAACGTAAAACCACACAGGGGAGTCTGTGTAGGCCTGTCTATGACCTTTTCAATCAACGATTAGTCAACTTCATTTGCATTTCTTTGAATTAGAAGTTTCAAAGTATATAACATGAAAGTAGATATTCTTAAAAAAATTTTCTAACAATCCTTGTACAGTTGATACTTTCTTTATTTCTTCTTTAAAAATTTTATACAACTTACTAGCTCGGGGACTAGCTCTGCTCTCTCAACGGAAAGTGTTGGTCTCCAGCTTATAAAGGTGACACTTATCAAGCTGTCAATATTTGACAAACGTCACTATTTCTATCTCTCACTTAGCTAGCGAATAGTGTTGAATTAATTGAAACAGTTCCCGCATACTGGGTATGCATCTTCGATTTGTTAAATCTTGACAAAACGACTTTGTACCTACTAGATCATACTTTTGCGATTAAGATCGGGCAAAACAAAAACAAGATTGGTAAAAGAAAAATCTTAAAGGACTCATTTCGTAAATCAGAATTGCACTTAAAAAGAAAACTATAGAAAAAATAGCCCTTGAAGTTTCTTACATAAGAACAGAATAAACGAAGAATTCGAGGAAGAAAGGGCGTACCCAAGGTACAGCCCCCAAAAGAACAACCTGCCGTTAATGTAAGTTAATTGATTATAAACTCAGTGCGGAAGATGAGAAGAACAAGTTGTGTACATCTTTAGTCACCTTACAGAAAGAGTTGTTGGACGTGCTAAATTGGAAATTAAGAATTATTTTCCTGATCGGGAGTTCAATATTGATTTAAACTAAAAAACGAGCATGAAAAAGAATCGAAAATACAAGAAGGAGAAATTTCCAGGAAATTCCTGTACGAGACTAACTTTTACCAGATCAGATTACTTTCTTCTTCATCAATCGGATTATCATAATTGAGATATATCTTACCGCAAGATAATTGAAATATCTCACCGCAAGTTGCATTTACCGTTGAAACTGAACATCTGCTTCCATGTCAAATTCGCTATAGAAGAATCTGCCATAATCATTAACAGCTTAATACAGTTAAATGGACTATTTCTCCCAGAAAGAAAAGATAAAAATCACTCTTACGTACAAAGTAAGACCGCGAAAGAAATAGGAAATTATCAACTGGCTTACAATGTTTTTTTTGACGGGATGACTTATCCTAGTATACCATTTCCAATCCTTTCCCCAACACCAAGGTGAGGAAGCTCTTATCAATGCTTCTAGATAAGATATGGTTTAATTTTATCATTAACAATATTGAACAAATATGCGATGTATCTTATGATGAAAGAATTCGTAAAGTGACACGATTTGTTTGTTTTTGTAGATAAACTCCCGTGTCAAAAAACTGCATGGACGAGTAGGTTTATTTTCTTAGAGCGTTAGAAACAGTTGTAAAAATTAGCACACTGCCATTTCACTCTGCAACAGACTCGAGATGTAATTGGCAAGGTTCACGTTTGTTCGAATGCAAGAGATCGAAAAGGATGTTCGCGCACATCAGGGACACAGTGTACTCAGATACTTGGGGTTAAGAAAGTAAATTAGCGGCTCAAATTGAATTTTTACACTGAAGATAGTGACGTATTTTATTTCTCAGAGGTGGAAAAAAGATTTTGTTTGCATGAATTAACGAATTAACAAATTAACACATGTAACCTTCGTGGCACCTTAATTTTTTAGCACCTGAATCTAACCGGCTTCGCCTTTTATTTGTAATATCATCGTCTCATATTTGAGTTACTTTTCATCAAATCTCCATCCAGTGGGAACAAAAATTAAAAATCTCAAACTATTTACTTTATTCCAAACCTTAGCTAATGAAATAACGAAGTATCTTCACAGGTGAACTGCAATGAAAGAAAGTGCCGTCGAGGCTGAGTTGTTCAGGCTTCCTCTTCTTGTAGTTTCTTTAGTTGTAGTGCACATGTAAAGATTATTTCGTTCTTTAGTTAGCTTTGGTTTGGAATCTACAAGTAAAAGTCTTATTTATGTCATCTATTTGAAACTATAAGCTGTTTGTCTTGGACAGCTCAAAATGTAAATGACGGCCATCCTAAATCGCAGGTGACGAGAAAAATGGTTGAATAATTAGTTTAGTGACAGCAGCAACCAAATTTTGGACATTTAGTTTTTTCTGACTTCTTATTGGTAGAGAATTGTCATGGCAACTGTACAGGAGTATGACGTAATGCGCTGAAGCTTTTCTCACACCTCCATCTCGTGCTTCAGCTTCTCGGATTTTGCCAACCGACTGAGCCTGTGTACTAATAATCACTCTATTTTGTTTCTTGACTTATTGATCTACTCGTCTCAGTATTCAACAACTAATCGTATGGGCCTGAGTGCTTTCGATGAATAATTTCACGGATACTTTAAAGTTTTCGTTGCACCAGTTTTATATATATATATTTATATTAAAGACCTGAAGATAGAGCGGAATCGGCTTCGGTGAGTTGATGTGAACAGAGAAATGACCATATAAACAATTAACTGTCGCAAATCAAGCTGAAGTAAGTCAAAAGATGTTTCTTGACAGGATCCTTTTGAAATCAGTCGCAGTTTATGTCAATTGTTTTGGGATTCTTTTTGGATGACCTTGACCTTTTTTCGTTAGAAGTATCATGTCTGAAATGTTCAGCGTCAATGATATCTTGGTATCGATCGTCATCTTCACTGGTTAGAGGTCTTTTCAGGCCAAGCCAAGCCATAGCCACTTGAAAGTGAATTATGGCGACCATCAAGTAGGAGAACCAGCTGGCTGTGATCAACTTTCCAAATGTGACGAGCAAAACTGCAGACGCCAAACCAAATCCTAGAACATCAAACATGATTCGATTCCAATATTTCAATGACTTTCTTTCCTCGCAAACTGCTTACGGTAACAAAGAGATAGAACGCTTTCCTCAGTGTAAAATTTGCTTAAATATGTTATTCTACTGTTGATGAATTTAATCGACAACAATATCACCACTTTAAGACAGAAAGATTAACGTACAACAATATCATTATCAAAACACAGCCAATAGCGAAGCTTTCTCCACAAGTTTCCTCATCTGTTATTGGCTGTCCTGAAAGTAGAACCTTTCTCAAAAAATTATGTCGCTTATTCCATGACGAACAAATATCTCAGGTTATTATGACAGGAGAGAAACTGTGAAGATAATAGCCGTTTTCTTCCAAAAATTTACATTTCTTCCAGTTTAAGTCACAATCGCAGGACAAAAATAGAACGAAGACAAAGGAGCTTGATCGGCAGCTGGTTTACCCAACCAAGGCTTCGTCTATACTACGCTATATGAATTTTACTGAGTCCATGGTAAACAGTGGAGAAAGAAGAAACTTCGTGTAGGAAACTACCTTTGGTGCTCTGAGGACGAAGTAGTATCATTATTGAATGTAGCGATCGGCTACAAAGCAATGCAAGATATCAACTCACAGGGATTTCTTCCAAATTAAGTATTAAACAATAAACATATGATTTTTTACCATCAAGATGATAAAATTTAGGTTGTAGGCAAGGATTACCATCAGTTAAAAGAAGATTTTCCTTAAGTGCTTCTTTCTCAAGGGTTAAAATAATTCGACGGAAAATATTTGCAGGCAGCAAACCTCAGCGTTTACGAGACAGTACGCAGTTATTTATCATGAAGGCTGATTTCAAACGTTCCCTAATTTCGATTTGGGGCCAGAGATCCTACCTACAGAAGATTTTTTCAAAGGTTTAATGATGTCCACTGGGGAAAGTGAAGGACTTATTGGGCTAATGCGAATGTAAACCTACTTAGGT
Organism: Pocillopora verrucosa; assembly: GCF_036669915.1. NCBI lineage: Eukaryota > Metazoa > Cnidaria > Anthozoa > Scleractinia > Pocilloporidae > Pocillopora > Pocillopora verrucosa. The sequence continues at coordinate 18,342,407 of NC_089319.1, read as the reverse complement.
TTCGTTATTCTTTGACAGGAATCGTCTACAGATCTGGATCGATTGAACTCACGAGGCTTGCTGAGCCTCTGTGAGCCAAACATATTTCGAGTGTTCTTGCGTGTTTTTCTGTCACCATTCAGAAAAAGATTATGCCTTTGCCCTGTCGCCATGAGATTTTCTATTAGATATTTTCAAAAGGTTCATTTTGAGAAAACATTTGCTCCCGATTTGTTTTAAGCATTGCCAGCGGGAAAGGAAACGTCATTCAGCAAATAAACCTATTCAGCCGGCTGGTATGTTTGCTGATAATGTCCCCAGCTGGGCGGGGGTCCGAAACGTCGCGGGCAAATATGAAATTTTTAGTGTAATTCTCTTCAGGGGGCGTTTTTTCCGCAAAGTAACAAAAAAATCGCGCAACGTAAATAAATTGGTGGGTTATAATTACAGGTTAACGCACTCAGTGAGTGAACTATCGGGATTTGCCTGCACGAGTTCACTGTCAAAGAAGGAGAAATTTCAATATCGCACGAGGCTTTGCGTCGTGCGGTGTTGAAAATTTCGAGTTGATTGTTTGTGAACGAGTAAAGGTAAATCCCGTTAATTCACGAGTAACGAATGTGTTAACATTTTTATTATTCAAATTGAATACACTGCACAAAGAAACACTGCATTGAAACCACTATATACTAGGTAAACCAGACAAAATGTTGATTTTAAATTTAATATGATTTAAAGTTTAACAAAATTAATCATATTTTTTACTAAATCTATCCAAAAATACATGAACATGATAACGAAATGATTACTGAATGCCTTACAAAAAATTTAAAATGACTTTCTGTAAAGATTTAATAAGCATAACGTCCTTCTCTAAGCTCAGACAACACGCAAAAACACTTCAACTAGCTTGAATGAAAAATTTAAAAATCGCAACCTTACCTTTCAAAACAAACGTTCCCCAAGCAGTTGCTTTCTCGGTGTTTTTAGGAATTGTATCATCAATAAAAGAATCAATGTCTGCATCTGACAAATCGTCAAACACTGAGTCAGCCGAAGCCATTGTGTAATGACAGAGGTGTGTTGAATGTACACCACGGCTATTACACCACGATAATGACATCAAGGAGGTTGTTTCATCACAACCCAGTGTCACGTGGTAAAAATCAGCCAATCAGAAAACTGAAATTCGAACAGTGTATGAAAGTTGACTAATAAAGCCAATGATTTTTTGTACTCAATTCAACTTCTTATTAAGGGACGTGAGGTAAAACATTACTCGTCTTCGTAATGTTGGATTTCATTCGAATGGCGCGAGACACTAAAGTATCAGTCAAACAAGTCAACAGTCAAACAACCCAGATAGCAAATAGTGCACGAGATACTAACGTAACAGTCAAACAAACCAAGGAACAAATAGTGCACGAGATACTAACGTAACAGTTAAACAAACCAAAGAACAAACAGCGCGCGAAATACTAATGTAATAGTCAAACAAACCAAGGAAAAAATAGTGCGCGAGATACTAACGTAACAGTGAAACAAACCAAGGAACAAACAGCGCGCGAAATGCTAACGTAATAGTCAAACAAACCAGGGAACAAATAGTGCGCGAGATACAAATGTAACAGTTAAACCAAAGAGCAAACAGTGCGCGAAATACTAACGTAACAATCAAACAAACCAAGGAACAAATAGTGCGCGAGATACTAACATAACAGTCAAACAACCCAGATAGCAAATAGTGCACGAGATACTAACGTAACAGTCAAACAAACCAAGGAACAAATAGTGCACGAGATACTAACGTAACAGTTAAACAAACCAAAGAACAAACAGCGCGCGAAATACTAATGTAATAGTCAAACAAACCAAGGAAAAAATAGTGCGCGAGATACTAACGTAACAGTGAAACAAACCAAGGAACAAACAGCGCGCGAAATGCTAACGTAATAGTCAAACAAACCAGGGAACAAATAGTGCGCGAGATACAAATGTAACAGTTAAACCAAAGAGCAAACAGTGCGCGAAATACTAACGTAACAATCAAACAAACCAAGGAACAAATAGTGCGCGAGATACTAACATAACAGTCAAACAAACCAAAGAACAAAAAGCGCGCGAGATACTGACGTAACAGTTAAACAAACAAAAAAACAAATAGTGCGCGAGATACTAACGTAACAGTGAAACAAACCAAGGAACAAACAGCACGCGAAATGCTAACGTAATAGTCAAACAAACCAGGGAACAAATAGTGCGCGAGATACAAATGTAACAGTTAAACCAAAGAGCAAACAGTGCGCGAAATACTAACGTAACAATCAAACAAACCAAGGAACAAATAGTGCGCGAGATACTAACATAACAGTCAAACAAACCAAAGAACAAAAAGCGCGCGAGATACTGACGTAACAGTTAAACAAACAAAGAAACAAATAGTGCGCGAGATACTAACGTAACAGTTAAACAAACAAAGAAACAAATAGTGCGCGAGATACTAACGTAACAGTGAAACAAACCAAGGAACAAATAGTGCGCGAGATACTAACGTAACAGTGAAACAAACCAAGGAACAATTAGTGCGCGAGATACTAACGTAACAGTGAAACAAACCAAGAAACAAATAGTGCGCGAAATACTAACGTAACATTCAAACAAACCAAAGGACAAACAGTGCAAGAAATACTAACGTAACAGTCAAACAAACCAAGGAACAAATAACAGTCAAACAAACCAAAAAACAAAAAGTGCGCGAGATACTTACGTAACAGTCAAACAAACCAGGAAACAAATAGGTTATGATCATTTTGCTCCTATAAGCTATTAAACGGGAGAAGAAGAACAAAACCTGTGACAAAGGCTATTCATATTTACGGCACTTTTGGAATCGTTTCAGTTCTTATTCAACATTTGAAAAAATCTCTTGCTGCAAAAGAATCCTAAACCTCTGGGATGAAGACATCGCCATCAAAAATCAAACATTCTGTCTTCCCCACTCCTCACGGTGTCATTTTAAATACTGATTGTGAGGCACGCGGATAGCTCGAATTGAATTGCAAATACCTCGTAGTCATTAAGTATTCATTTTACTTGTGTCAGGATCTTTACACGTGGAAGTTAGAACTACGCCAGTCTGTCTGATTCAAAGCCTTAAATCGCAGATTTTGGTCGCAAAACTCTTCGTCTTACTTGTCCCAGACAGTTCGGACATCTGACGGTTGAAGTTAAAATGTTTGGTATCTTAAGTGTCGATCTTTGGTGTGTAACGGTCCTCGCACACAAGTTGCACAGGATGACAAGTCAACTGATTCAAACTACGAGAAGACAGAAGTTTGGTCTTCTTTGAACTCATGTAAGTTATTTAGCTTCTTCCTTCTACTGTTCATTGTAATTTACTTACAATATTGTGTATTTTTAGAGAGTCTCAGCTCTTCGCAAACAATACCGAAATAGCGACACTTAGAGACTTCAGAGGTTTCATAATTGAATTACTTGTATGCATCTTCTTAATCCTGGGAGAATATGTTTTATCATTTAGTGTAACTCTACTGCTTAAAGGTTAATTGAAAAGACCTCGGAAATTCATTGATATCAGTAAACAACTGAACGGAGGCAAAAACGAACAAATATCGTCATGATATGAGGATTGGGCTTTCTCCATCGCTGCACCGAGCCTTCCAGCATCTGTTAGGAACGCACCGTCACCACCTACTTTTTAATCGCTTTTTAAGACATATAGAGCTGGTTATTTAAAAAAAGTGTAGCCGTTGTTTAACAAACCGCCATCCTCAATTTAGCCAAAACTTTTATCTGAACAGTTATTTATGTGATCAATGTCAGGAAGGCCGAAAGTTATTTGTGAAACGGCATCACTCCTCTTACAGAGAATTCTTGAGGCCCGCTGCTTGCGTAAAAACCGCGGTTTCCTCAGGGCTCATGTAAATGATCGGCCCATAAAGTTTTAAATCGATTAATTTCAACTAGTACACCAGCCACTTGTTTTTACATTTTATCAATTGTGATTAGGTATTCTTGGGGAGTGGGGTATGCCGAGGGCATTTTAATTTCCCCAGATAACGTTTTATTCGAAAGGACTTTTCAAAAAAAAAGTCCTAAAAATTTCAGATTTTTTCTCAGAGCCTGCCCACTACCGCATTAAACTTTACTGCTGTGTGGTGAAACGCTAAACCTACTCTGTCCTGATTTTTACCGATTGTCCATCGCCACTGAACTTGTTCCTCTACCACTTTCAGGTAATCATAAAACAAGAAGGATGACGATGGATCAGGAACAAGATGATGTCCATGGAAACAGATACAGTCAGTACAGGTCAGTTTAATATTATTTCCTTGTCCGGTTTTTCTAGAGACAGTTGGAGCTTATCTTTCTTAATCTTTGTCGCACTTTAATGTTTTACTCTTAATTTTAAAAGAATTATTTCCAAATCCGAAGATTGAACAGAGAGAAGGAAAAACTAAAGAAGATTCAAATTTGCGGAACAAGAGTTCGTTAGGAAGGTTAGGTCTGAATTGGAAAAAAGGCATTAAGGATTTTCTCAATTGTGTTTTGAACTACAATTGTAGGCATTTTCGCCTTTGACATTCTATTGCATTACAACACGGATGATACCTTTAAGGAAAATTTATGAAAATCTGTAAAACAACTATCAATGTACAGAGTCGTTCGAGAAAGACACCAAAAGAAGTTTCCATGGCAACGTAACGAGTGGCGACTTTGAACTACTTTGTGATTTAAATCTCTACCTGTATAGTTTTTTTTTGGATCAATGACAATGTCTAAGTAACTGCGCACCTACCCTTCCCCTTACCCAACAGTAGCCCTAACGTGTCATAAATTGACTGTTGTTGGGTTAAGGGAGGGATAGGTGGACAGTTGCTCAGGCATTGATCCACTTTTGGTTTCTTGAGAACAAACATAACGAGGAGTGTTTCGTCATCGCCAAAATAGTGAAATAACGAAACTTTAAATTATTACTGAATCTTATTGACAATTTTTTCTAACTTTTATCAACGTTTTTTCGCGACAAAGTTATTTTAAACCGTCAGTAAAATTTAAATCGAGAATTGGATTTTAAAAGATATAGCTCTTCAAAGGTCGGAAACAAACCACGGTCCGTTTGACCTCTTTTGACGTTTCCTTTGCAACGATTTTTGACCTCGTGTGTATATTGGTATCCTAAGTGTCCTTATTCAACGTTCTCTGAAGGTTTGAGCCGTACAAAAGTTAAAGATGAAAAGGAAGTAAACTTGTACGAGCCTCCTCGTTATTACGCTCATTGACCCGAAAGGAACATGTAAATATACTTTAGCAACATATTGATTAGGACACGTTGTGTAACCAGTAAAGTTTTAGTAACAATCAGAATTTCTGAATTCTTCGAGGTAATAGAGCAGACAAAATTGGATCAGGATAAACGGCAATAGGATTTGAAGTAATTTTCGTCTGATTTTCAAATATTGGACGAAGAATGAAAATTACTTGTGAAGTCATTTTAGAATACAGAGAGAGGGGTCAGGTATGAAATCCAATGAGAACAACACAAATTTAACCTCGTGCTGTTTGGGTTCAATGATTTCCCGTAAAACTAAAACATCAGCACTAGCTGTGGACGAGAGTTTCCTTTTTTTCGCTTTTTTATTTTCAATTTTTAACCAAGAATTGTATAAAAAGTAACTTTCCGTGAACTTCTTGTTCGACCTTTCCACTCCTATGAGTAATCAACTAAAAAAATTTCCCCCAATAATATCAATAATTTGCAAGCAAAAAATAGCAACGATCTGATATTATTCAATTTAAGGCAAAATTTTTCTAAGTTACAATCCTTAGAAATTCGTCAGATAGTGATGAGAACTGATATTCAGATGTTTGAAATAAAGAGGTTTACTGACTCGATTCATGTCGTTTGAATGTACGTATGCGGCAAACAGAGTCGTTTAGTTTTGTTCTTATGGTTTCACTTCATTCAAGCGAATGAAATACTTAACAACTCTTTGAAGATTGAGAATTGCTTCTTCAGCTGCAAATGATATTTGCATTCTTTGAATCTTAACCCAGCTTGACGGCGAGCAGTAATAATTTGCACGTCAGAGAAAATGCCCTCTTTTCAATTTATTCCTTTAAATTTGTTCAAGACTTCTCAATTGCGAGGTTTAGTCGTCTGTCGTCGTAACATGATGCTTGAAAATCAATCTAGCATAATGCTCATAGTTCGTACAGCCAGACGAACAACGCAAGGAGAAAATCTCTTGAACCGAGACGGCATAATGAGTAGCTTGATTCAGTGTATACACGAAAGTACTGTTACTTAATCATTTTTTATTTCTTTAGATTTGAAAGATTTCAAGATCTTATGAAGCGAGAAGATTCAAGAAATGATGATGCCAGAGGACTCGAGAAATCTGTTGACTGAAATAAAGCTTATCAAAATTCACGTTTCTTCTGATTGGGAAAGAAGTCGCGAATAGCCGAGCGGTGTTTGCGGGGAAATTCTGTATAATAAGTTCGCGCTTTTAAAAGGGCCAACAGTATTTTGAAACAAAAAGTATTTTGGCGAGAAATTCTTCCTTTTAGTAGAATAACTGTGAAACTAAAAATGTTTGCAAAAAATTCTAAGTCTTTTGGCGGGAAAATTGTCCATGGAAAAAAAAAGGTCTGTGCCTTTGAATTGTGTCTAGTTTTGATCGAAAAATATACTAAGTCTTTTGGCGGGAAAAATCTTGCTCCATGCTAGAGATTTCCTCCCATCAAAATTCGGGTTTTCTGTTAGAATACTAGATGCTGTTCAAATCCGCAGAATTTTTTTTCCTCTTGGCAACCCTCCATACGCAAAAAAAAGTAAAAGAGATAGCCTATATCTTGACTAGTTACCAGGCCCTTTTAAAAGCGCAACTCTTTTTTTTTATTATTTGTACTCGGAAAAGACAATAAAGAGAAAAGACAAAATAACGGAAATGAAGTTTTTATTTGTTTTTCTTGTCATTCAGTACAATTCTTTATTAATTAAAATTGTTTCTCTTGGATTATAACATAAAATATTAGGTCTAACTCATGAATATAACTAATTATAAGTTGAAAAGATTTACAAAATCAAATGGCAAAAATAGCTTAAGTATAATAATGGCATAGCAAACTATTACATGTTGGAACATTCCGACCAACTTACTGAAGCAAATTAAAAATATGACTGAAAGAGAATTTACCAAATCGTGACAATAGCATAGAGAATTAAAGAATAGTCGAATTTCGTAGTGGATAGTTTCAAAATAAATATTCCATCCCGAAATTTGAAACTAGCGACATGCAGTTGCTGTTGAAAGAAAGTAGTTCCAGCCAAAATGATTTCAACTTACTCGAATATTGAAAAGAAAATCACTGCCATCGGCATAAAATCAATGTGATCAAAATAAATGTTATGATGAGATTAAAAAGTTTCATACCGGCAGGAATTTACGTTGTAGCGTTCTTCTTCTTCTTTCAAGCAATCATTGTTTGTGTCCTTCCCTAGATCTTGCTTAATTTTTTTGTCGTTGTGTTTTTGATCCTGCTAAATTTTATTTGATGAAATTAGCCTTTAAAATCTTTGACGTTTTCACTACACTTGTGATGTAATACGAATTTTTGAGCAGTCACTTGGATTTTTAACATTTGAAGAGATCAACTGTGTTTGTCTACCTTGCCAAATTACTTCCATTCGCATTTGAGCTTCTTCTCAAATGGTCTTAACTTGAAATGAGATAGAAATCTTGCCCATCACCAGAAAATTAATACTTGACTTTCAGAGCTCTGTTTTTGTTCTCAAAGAAATTATCTATTTTCTTTTTTCAGCAACTGGCGTAACCAAATTTGTTCTTCGGGAAACGTAGTCAGTAGGATTAGATTAAAGTTTGTTACCTTAAATATTGATTCACAACTGTCTTTCTCCCATAACTAAGTTTCATTTTCTTCAGCTCCATCCTGTCTTGGCTTTCAAAGCTTGTGGTCCAGGTAAAGAAGGCGTGTCACATGATCACATGGACATCAGAGGACTGCAATATAATACAAACAAACGTCTTAAAATTCGACGAAATTAAACTGGTTATAACAAATAAAATTGATGAAAATGATAAAGCGTTGTAAATAAAGGTATTTCGCTTCGCCTCTCTCATAAATTTGTTGTCATGTCTAAACTTAATGATCATGATCATTGCAAGGCGAATTTTTCATCCTAAACTCAACTGCAAGTTGGTCCTTTTTATTCCAGTGATCACAATTCATTACACATGCAGCTCTGATAAATGTAAAGATCTTATACTTCTTTCTCCGAATAAATTGTTTCAGGCTGACTCAAATGTAGTTTTTGCAGTTCAATAGCACAATGACATAAATCCTGCAACTGGGTTACGTTTTCGAGAACTATTTCGTTTTCAACAAATATTAAGGTAAGTGATGCCGTCAAGGAAGATTTCCGTATAACTCCATACTATTCCAAAACAAAGCATCGATCACACAAGTAATCTGCAATTTGTGTCATTGCCTTCTTCTGTCAAAGAACTGTATGTGTAATGAAGCATGGGTTTATAAAGTATTTAAGTATTATAAAGTATGGGTTCTTATTAAACCCAACAAATTGTCACTGTCTTCGGGTTACACTTTATGACCGTATCTCTTCACGACAGTACTTGTGATTTAGATCTCGAACTGTACATCTCATTAAAGTAGGCAAGGTCATCATGAAAATTTAAAAAAATCGCTTATTTTGTGGAGCCAAATATCTTGAAATTACACCTGAACAAAGCGACTTACAAATACTCGAAATTTTGGAACAAGAGACCTCTTTAGCTTGTATGTTTTGTTTACCACTGTCAGGTCATGTGATAATTCCCTAGAGAACTGTTTCTTTTAAATTTCCTCTTTTTCACGTCTATATGCACGCATGACTTGCAAAAGATGAAGCTGGAAATTCCCTTGAGGTCTGAGACAAGTAAAGAAAACATACAAGCCAAAGAAGTTTACATGCTTCATCCCCAGCACTTTCTCAAATACTTTTCAAAACTTTCGATGAATAAAAAAATTTTCCGTTAAATATTCTTTCTTGGCTAGTTAAAGCAAAATATAGTTATTCCACATTTTTCAGGTAAAAGGCAATGCCTTTGATAGATACAACTCTTTTTGCAAAACGCAGAGACAAGTTTGTGAACATTCCGATCATTCTTTGTTAGCGACAAACCCTTACCCTCAACGATCCTCTGAGGAATTATTTGCATATCATTTCTATTCATTTTTCTTACTGACACAAGCAAACGCGTTACCTAGCTCGACATTGTCTGGCTTTATGCCTGAGTGATTAACATGGTTTTGTGCATGTCTTAAGATAGCAGTCACATAAATATGTCATGGACCTATTTAAAATAAAAAATGGATTCTGGAGCTCACCTTCCAGTAATTCTATCCTTTTTTTCCTTCTTTCCATTATTTCTGTCCACTCCCATGCTTGATTTACGATGCCTCATCCATATTACTTCAAGGGAAAGATACAACGCCGTTATTCTCCGAGGTTTATGAGACTGTCTTGTACTGTTACAGCTATTCAATTAGGTTATGGAATGTTAAATAAAAGAGCGCTCGTTCAAAATAGAAAAATAAATAACTAAAAGAACTAAGACATTTTCTACCCACAAACCTCATCTGTTCAAGATATCTTATTTAAATGCTTATTCAGCGATAATCAGTCCTCACATTTCTTTTATCACAAGTTTGGATTGAATATACCGCAAAGCGACAACGTTCTAACCAGGCTAATGCTCGGGTTGGGTGGACTGATGCAATTTATTGATAATTATTTTCTTCGATACGTTCTCAGATACCTTTTATTGCTATTAAACAAAGCTAAGAGTGTGGAGTTGCTTCTCGCGAACACACGTTCGAAAAATTCTAAACATCAGTTCACAGTTCTCCCTAATTCGTAAGGCGCGTTGTACAGAAGAAGTTAAGCAGCAAAATTCACAGCTATCTCACCTGGTGTTCTGTTTTGAAATGCAAAAACCGTTGGTCCAGGTCAAATCTAAGTCCATGTTTAGAAGGAAGATTTGATTAGCTGGAAGTTCTTTCCTGCGAAGCAAAGCTCTTCTTACCACGAGGAACCGTAAAATGGAAATGAGTTGAAATATTTCACGTGCAAATTCAGGCACGCGAAAAATATCTTGGGAGCGAGATTGACGAAAACTTGGCCAAAGAAGTGCAAATCAATTGCATGATTGTTATGGCGACAGTTTTTCGTAAAGTCGATTTTCAAGCACGTGAAAGAAAGAGGGGTGAAAGTGCAAGGGGCAGGAACATGAAAAAATATAAAAGTTTACAGAGTTTCCCGGAGGAAGATGGTGCCTTGCGAGGTAAAGATTTTACCTACTCAGGGCTCAGTAAGGATTGAATAAGTGAAGTTGGCCTTAAAGGAAGCGTTCAGCGTAAGAAAGTGAAATTCACGGAGATCAGTTGAAGTTTCGAGTAGAATAACTTAACGGTCTTATTGGCTGAGTGCGAAAAATACATTTATTTGCCCCCAAATAAAAGTTTGTCTCCTACCAGTTTAGTATATTGTTAATATTTAGTTTAGATACTAAGTCAGTGGGGAAAGGCAGAGAGTCCTGAAGGGTAAATACTTAAGGGGACTGATAACTTTGATAACAATGGATTGTTCTTTAAGCAAGAGTCACGAATTTTGATGAAAAAATACATCGTCTCCAGCGATTTGCTTCCTCAATGGTTACAAAGTTCGCATTGCGGACCTTTATTTTCGGGGATAGACTGGAGGAAACTGGCACTAGTGACGGTACGCCTGTAACATTGGAACTTTTTCATGGAGGGCTCTTCGTTTGCTCGACGTCGTGCCACACTGTAAGTCTCATTAATCGATTGCGATCCACAAGCCTGCCGTAAAAATGCCATCAAAGTGCCCCGTTTGCAACAGAGAGGCAGTTGATGTAGAAGAAGGAGGAGAACTAGTTTGTACAGAGTGTGGAGCTGTTGTGGAGGGTAGAGTTTTCAACTTTGACGTTGATCGTCAAAATGGCTACACCGCCATGACAGCTGATGGTACGGCAAAGTTTGATGGACGTTACGATCTACCAAGTACAGTAAGGCAGCGACTACCGACAAGCGATACTTCAGTTTCTAAAAAGCGACTTCAGAAGTTCCTGTTTGAGCTTGCAAAGCGCATGAATCTTCCGAACGAAACTGTAAAGGAAGCAAAGGATTTTCTCTTAACAACTGTAACATCAAAAATTAAATCAGGAGAAATTCGACATATAAGTCGTCACAGGGACATTCTTGCTGCGAGTTGCCTGTTTATCGTTTGCAGGAGGAATCACATGCAAATAAACTACAGACGTATGGCCGAGATCGCGCAATGTAACATGTTTAGTCTCGGTAAATCGGTGAAAATCATTTTAAAAGCTCTCGATCTTCAATTGGAGCCGATTGGAACTGAGTCTTCGCTAGGATGTGTTCTTGCTCAGTTGGATGTTGAGGATAAGTCTGCTGAGAAGACCTGCTTTGATTTGTTTCACATTTTTAAGTACTTCAGTCTGGTCGGTGAGAGAAATCACTTTGCCTCTGCTATGGCTTTGGTTCTTATTGTACTGGAAGGTAAAAGAATCCCTCCACGCAAAGAAAAGATTGCAGAAGTGTTAGGAAAAAATTCTGTGACAGACACCCAGCTAAAATCACAATCAAAGAATACCAGAAGGGGTTTAATTGAACTGGCAAAAGATGTACCCTGGATTCCAAAATCACTTAAGACAACTGCCATTGCAAGGCATATTGATGACATTGTTGATTTCCACAAAAACTGCGGAAAGATGGATTTGTCTGCAGTTAAGTCTCTGTATATGAAGAGGAAAGAACTTGCACAAAACAATCGTAAGAGAAAGATACAGATGGCTAAAGCGCGCATAGACAAGGAAAAAACACAACAGCTTTGCAGCTCAAGTGAAGACAGTTCTTCTACTAATGATGCCCTGGCTGATCCTTCAGGTTCAAGCAGTTCTTTAACTAACCAAAGTAAGGATGGTGGTGTAACAGGGGATCCAGTAACACACAATTTGCATGTTGATGGTGTTGACAGAGGCCAGCAGTGTACTTCTGCAGATGCTCTAGAGTTTAGCATCGACAGTGAGCTGGATGATAATGATACCTTGATAGAAGGCCTGTTGAGAAGTGGCTACTCTGAAGAAGAGTTGATGGATGGTTATTTTGAATCAAGAATGGTTGATCTTCAGGGCAGCTGTGACCCTGAGGGGGAGAGAGAAGATCTGGATGAACTTGATATCAGCGAGTCTGATATGCATCATTATTTGAAGTCTGTTGCTGAAGTGGAACGAATAAGGAATCTTCAGAAAGATGACTCTTATCAAGCAGAAGGACAAAGTCAATAAAAGACAGGCTGAAATAATCAGTGAAATTATCATTTAAAGACAGTCCTCGCAACTTTCATTTCAACTCAGTTTATCTATTTATTGTTTAGCAACTAGAATTGACAGAGGTTCCTGCCTTAATTTGAGTGCAGGAAATGTTGACATGCCTATTTTGTGTTTCATGTGAAATTCCTCATGTCTTCATGCCCATTTTGCATTTTGCCATCATATTTGTTATTCTTTTTTCATTAATACATACAAGCTGTGGTCCTATTAGTGCAGGGGTTTCAAATCATGCTAGCCACCACTGGAGTTCTATCAGCAACTTTAAAACGTATTGCTGGTTTCTCTGGTCAAGATAATTACCTTTTGGCATTTAATTAACTTTTCATTGTCACCTACTTTTGCAGAGTGTGATGGCTACTTCAAAAAATTCTATAAAACCCCTGTTAGGGCTGAGTGGCAATTGAAAATGACACAAAATGGTGACTAAAATCCTCTGGATCTCAAAGAAGTCCAATTTTCAGAGAAGACAATCCCTTGTGTACAATCACATGATTTCTATTGGGACAATGAAACAATCAGATGAACAAGATCTATAATAACCCTTCAATGGGAGTGACCAAGAGAGAATTTCTCCTTACAATATCAATAAAATAACAAGCAGAAATGTAATGAGAATAAAGAAAGATATAAATTAGGGATTTATTAGTTGATCCGATACCAAATTCTCCAAATTAACACCTTGAGAATTGTATGGCAGGCAGCAAGGAAAATTTCTAGTGAGATCTTCAGAGTGAAAGGGTTAAATTTTTGTAACATGGACAGAACTTTGTAACAAGCTATACTTGAAACTGCAAGGTTATTTTGAATCATGAATGACCGGAGGAGACTATCCAACTACATTTAACCCTTTAGCTCCCAGAAGTGATTCACATGTAACTTCTCCCTACAATATCCAGCCACTGTCCAGCAAACTGGTATTGAGAGTACTCAAATATATCAGGTAAAAGTTATCCTGATCTAACACCAAATTCTCGCAACTAGTTTACAAGGAAATGAGTAGAAGCTATAGGGGAGAAAATGGCCAGATCCTGGCAGTTTAAGGGTTAAGTGAGACTTTTGCATATAATGCGCAAGACTCATTTCACTGGGATATAGAGCCAAGTTTGAATGCAAACAGGGAAAAGAGCACAATTTGCTCCACAGGCAAACACCTCCCATACAAGATTTTTGGTAGTTACTGAGGATATAAAATTTACCCAAACTAGGAAGAACAACACAATGGACAAGAAAATATTTTGCTTTATTGGTACAGTGTATTTTCATCATAAAAAGTACATTCTTTCTAACTAAAATACTGACACCTCTCAAGGTTAAATAATTCTATTACTGGAAAACCTATAAATTAAATTATTTTCGTGAAATTTCATGATAACAGCATAATGTGCAATCCATCACCTAAACCATCTTGACCACACCTTTGAATGATTTACTTAGACTGCTTTTTTTTTAGAGTTCAATTCTTGAAAACATAATGTAAGTGATGCCCAAGTAATAGCACAATAACTTCAAATATTAAAGACTTAGAGCTTTAGCTCCATCAGCTGGGCTGGTCACTAAACATGTAGCCTTGTTTCCATAGCCATCCTGGTGAAAAAAATATATATATATTAACCATTAACTGTCAAGAGTGACCACCACAGAATTTCTCCCTACAATATCAATACAGTGTCAAGCAGACATGTGATGAGAATTAAGAAAGATAACAATTAGGAGATTATCAGTTGATCCAAAACCAAATTCTCCAACATAACATCATAGTAACCATATGACAGGCATTAAGGAGAATTACAATTGAGATCTTGGAAGTGAAAAGGTTAATGAAACCAAACAAAGATTGGTGCAGGTGCATGCTTTTATCTTCTAGGTTTTGGTTTGGTGCAGGCACATGCATATATCTGCTAGTTTTTCAAAACCAAACAAGTCAAGCTAATGTTTTTTAATCTATTTGCTAACAGTGTACTCATTTTACACTCTATCCATAATCAAATCGAGAGCAATTAGCTTAGCCAATCAGATTGCAACATTTGCAATGGAATAATGAAAGATTTATCCTATTTTTGCATGGTTATTGACATGTTTTTATGTAAAATATTATTCAACAGATTATCATAGATCACATCATTGCCTGAAGCAAAGTGATTGCAAGACTAAAACATTCATTTTTAATAATGGCCATTTTGCTATGTCATGATGTGTTTCTAACAAAAAAAAAACAAAAAACAAAAAAATTAAAGAAAACACAGATGATCTATTAGTCCCCAGTCAAAAAAGGTGATTTACATGAACTTTCATTTGCTTCAAAAAGTCAAGACCACAGTCAAACTTTAGACTAAGAAGAACTTAGCATCCACTCCCCAAAAATACACCTGCATTCCAAGCAAACTTTAGAGCCATTAGTAGTGTAGTAAAACTAACCTGAATGTGTTTTATGAGACTGTCAACTGAGGACTTCTTCACCAGAGTAACAGTACACCCACCAAAGCCACCACCCGTCATACGGGAACCGTACACCCCACCTACCTCCATAGCAAGTTTAACCAGTAGGTCAAGCTCTTCACAGCTAACTTCATAATCATCTCTACAATCAAAACACACAAGAAACATCAATTGTTAATATTTCTGACATGGTATCAAATAATTTAACTGAACACATGGAAAAATATGGAGATTAAAAAAAAATGAGCACAGTCATTCCACTAAAATTTGCTAAGTTTACCAAGTTCAGCCTTTCAAGATGGCTGGATGTAAGCCAGATGTTTTTGGTTATGTGTGGTTTTGTGGACCATTTTAAGGCTATCTCCTTTGGAATCCATTATCACACCATAATGATGAGACAAGTTTAAACAAAAAAGGATTTTTGTAATATGCATAATATCACAGTAAAGAATATTGCCATCGCAAGAACAAGGCATGCAACCAAGAGCAGATCACCTTCTGAACACATATAACCAGTAAAAGAACAGGATCTGCTTCACTGTGCCTCTTGCCAAGCCAACCACACAATAAATACAAAAATTTTTAAATTAAGATGTATTTAGTCAAATCTAACACAGTTTGTATATAATACCGTAATGAGTTGTGACTTTCCACCATCAGTTTTCCAAACTTCTCATATTCCTCCTTTTCAATGGCTGCCGCAGCTTCAGTAGTTCTTTGAATTTCTCCAATCACATGCCTTGCTCTGCGGAACACAACATCTTCTAGCTTTCCTTTGCTGGCTATAAATTAGAATAACAGTTTGTTCTAGCTCATTTCAAAAGAGTAATTCGTATTACTTCCTAATATATGACTAATCTGGCTCTAGGATTGTACAAGTTTATGTCAGGTGAAGCAGGAAAAGCCATTCAGCTCTCACTTGTGTTACTTTGTTGAATTCTAATTATGGACTTTAACTTAAAATAAAAGAGAAAAAAGAAAAAAAGTTGTATTTTTTGATAAATGGTAATTTTATTGCTCTGAATTGAAGAAAGCGTGAAAAAATTTCATGAACTATGAATATTTTTTATAGTTGTCTAGCATGTGCTCTTCCTAAGTAAGTAGTCGCCTCCTCTTTAGTTTCAAAGATTACTGAGAGCATGCCAAAGGGAAAAAAAAATTAAAAATACTTTTCTATACCAGTTACCTTCCAGTTCAGCCATGGTAGCTTCCCTAAGACTTAGTTTTCCTAATGCTGCTGCTGCTGTTTCACATTGTTTCCTTCTTGTTGGGTACTCACTTCCTGTTAGTTCATGCCGCACATTGGAATTAGTTACTAGAACAACTAAATCAGGGTTTGTCATTGGCACAAGTTTGGCTTCCATAGATCTAAAGAAAAAATGTTCAACATTCATTCTCGTGATCATTACCATGGCAAAGCCATGAGTTTATCACACAACTGACAAAAACTCTGCAAGCACTGCTCCTTGGACAACTATGCCGGTTTGAGTAATTGAATAATAATATCAATAAGTAACAGCACTGATTACTATAAGCAAGTATGCCATGGAGAAGAAATGGCCTTGAAAGTAGCCGCAGAAATGAATCGCATTCTATGTAACATTAAGTACTCCATTCTAGTCTTGGTCCTTATAAGCCAAAATATCCTTCCAAAATTTATCTCATGAGGGTTTGGGGTGAATGGCACCCTGACCCTCCACCCTCCCACCAGCTATACCCCTAGAGCTATGTCATATATTCCTTTGAATCAAATATCTTACCTACAATCAAGCAGAAGAGCATTGCCTTTCTTTCCCATAACAGAGATAAACTGATCCATTATCCCACATGGCATCTTAGCAAAGTCATGCTCTGCTTTTTGACATACCAAAGCCTTTGCCTTCAAGTCTTTTTGCTCTTTCCCAGTTAGTTTTTCAAGAAAAGTATAAGTGGCAACTTCGAGAGATGCAGAACTAGACAACCCTCCTCCCAAAGGAACTGAGGTTGCAATCATGGCATCAAAAGTAGGGATTTCTCCTGGAAAGTTAGCAATGACACCCTTGACATAGTTAGCCCAAGATGGCTTGCCAGGAATCAAGGGCTTCTCTGGTGTTGGGGCAGGAAATGAAATCATCAATGGCTCATCTGCACCTTTTGCAATAGTACCTAACTGACAAACATCACTGTCTGACTTTCTTCCAACTATTACTGTCACAAGCTCTAAAGCCTGCAGAAAATACAAAGCAACACAATTTAGTTCACTGCTCAATCATTTGGTTATTGAGTTAAGTAGGCTGCACTCCAAGAAAGGCCATAACAATGTTACTGTGAGGGGTAGGGTTTTAAAACCTTTTAGATAAAGTGTGCAAATTAAAGAGGTTTAACCAAGCTAGAATATCCTGTGTCATTTCCAAAGAGATCAGTCAACCTCAATAAATTTATAAGGTATTTATAATTCTATCCCTTGTCCACTTGAAAAAAATTTCCAAAATGACTTTTCTTATAAGCACAAACCTAAATAAAAGGCAAAATCTAGAATTTCTGAGGACAGAAATACCAAGATCAGGAAGCTTACCGTCAAAAGACAGCGAGCTTCCAGATCCGTATACCACATAGCCACTCAATTTACTCTTACCCACCCCTAGCAATCTACTTGAGAATTCCTCTCTCTCCCCCCCCCCTTATTCCCTAATAAAATGCATTAACCAACAACGTAAACTCAAAGACTGTAACTGATTATAACTAACTACGAAAAAAAAAATATGTTAGAAATCACCAAGGAATAGAATTGGATTAAAATAAACATATCATAAAACTTAGAAAGAACTTGAACATCCAGCTACAAGCTTAAAGATACGTACAGACTTGAAATTTATAGTTTAGTTCGACTAAACCACCACAAGAATTGACGGATACTAAATTTCTTCTTTAAGATGCATCATTTATCAACTGCTCATTCATGGAAAAAATAAAAATAAATTTATAAATAAATAAAATAAAACTAAACCTTAGGAGAATAATTATCCAAGGAGCGCGTCCAACGCCACGAATACACACAGTTATCTAATACTCCCTTACCATTGGAAAAACAAAGCCATCATTGTAGTCTGTATGCTCCCCAATGAGATTAACTCTTCCAGGTGCACAAACAGCAATCGTAGGACAAGCCTGAAATTTTTCTTCGAAAGAAGTTTTCGCTATCTGAAGAATGTCTGCGGACGCCATTGTAAATCAAATTAATTTGTCCTCAGTCTCTCGGTTGTCATGTGAGCGGCCAAGGTGAGCGTCCATGTGAGCGTCACAAGGCACAAAACTAATAATTTATGACATCTACAAGAATAGAATAGCCTGGATTATTACAATACAAGGATGAAATCTGCTAAAATTGAAATAAATTATAATTAAAGAAAAGACCCTTTACTGAAGTATGAGAGAACACTGACATTTTTCAACCCTAAAATTCCATAGACCTTTTACCTAAAGAATTCATCACAACTTTTCCAGTACTGGTTCACGAGCAAAATTGTGGAGCCCATTGAAATATAAGCAAAGATGGCGCAGTCAAAGTCATTCTTAGACAAAAGCCTCAGTATATACATCATGGGCTATTTTTTTCTTCAATAATGATGGTTTTTTTTTTGCGTCTCTCAGGCGAACACGAAGCGTGAGTCACGCAAGGGAGCCAAGCTATCACGACGTACCGGAGTGACGCATTAGGAGTGCAAACGCTAACCTCGCCCATTCTTCGGACACTTGCGAAAATTAAATTTCCTAGTGGCTGTTTCTACTACTCGTTTTTGTCTTACCTTCTCAACTTTTCAAGTGAGCAAGGTACATTTGGTAGATATAAATAACTAAGAAAGTTTACACTTGTTCGCTCTCAAAGCAACCCAAATGAGACACTGGGAAAACTTCTGGGTGGAGCATTGACCGAATTAAAGGGGCCACAGTATTTGTTTCTCCTTTCGTTAAATCCTGTTTCAGAAATTTCAAGGTGAATTGCAAGAGGGGAATTTGAAATATCTGGGCTAAACTCTTCAAAAAAAAAATAATAATAATAATAACTGAAAGCGTTTACACTTGTTTGTTCTCAAAGCACAAACTGAACGAGACAGGCAAATCTTCCGGGTAAAGCATCGACTGAGACAAAGGAGCTACAATATTTGTGTGTACTTTTTGGTAAATCATGTTTCAGAAATTTCAAGGTGAATTGCCATAGGGGAATTTGAAGCATTTGCACTAAACTTTTTAATCTGCAAAGACTGAGATGTACCCCTTTAGGTGGAGATTGAGGAAGACTGGACCATAAGGAGGTTGAGAACTGTCAAACATAGACTTACCAAAGTCATGTAAACAGAATCTCACACTTCCTTAAATAGGTCCCTTAATTCTTAATGGGAGATGTGACAGATAAGATGGGGGACTGAGTTAATTTATTTGACAATACTGCTCTTGCAAAAAGCTTACTTTACAATAGCACTCCTTACTCAGAGATCTTCAACTATCAACACAACCATGTCGCTTAAAATTTTTTCATAAAAAAAACATTCTTATATGCTATGTTACAACACTAGGATTTTACAACCCTTTTTAAAGAATTCAGAAGAATATTTCAATACCCCTTTTCAAATGTTTTAGTCATCACTAATGCAAATTTCATAAATGACAGACTCAACATTTACTAGCCTTTATCTAAGTTTCCTTGCGGCACATTGTCACACATTGGTACATTAAACATGCTTTTGTACCTTCCACAAAGCTACACTGTAAGATAATGTTACAAAAAAAGTAAAGGATCATTCCTACTGCACCTGGGTAAATTTTACTAGAAGGACTATGGGATCAGGCCCAAATGTTACCCTTACAAAGATGTATATGATAACACTTGTATATCAAGGACATGCAATAGGTACATATTAACAAAGAGTAAGAGTGAGCATCAGTTCCTCCATGGTCCAAGCACTTCTGTAGGTATGAACAGCTAGTAAGTGTCTCTTTATAAAAATACTTCATCTTCCTTGGCCTCATAATCCAATTAACTCTGATCTTGATTTAGGACACTGAAAAATTCACAGAAAAATAGGTTTAGAGTGATCCACCGCAAGGAGCCAAAACTTTCTGAGCTCAACATTGGCAGCAGCTGCTTTTAGAATGTTTAGGGGCATCCATCCTTTCACCTCTAAGGTATAATGATCAATTCTTGGCACTGTCTGCGGTATATTTCATCATTCTTAGCTTGGAGAATTTGGTGTCAATCAAGAAATATCCCATAGTTGATATTTTTCTTACTTCTCATTGCTTTTCTGAATGAAAATGTACAGATATTGTGAGCGGAAATTTCTGTTTGGTCACTCTTGAGAAACAGTTAAGGGTGATCATCATGCTCCAGAACTCAGCACAACCCCTGCCAAAGCTTAAACCCACACCACTGAAGGAAAATTAAAAACTGAAAATTTTAACAGCAGATGTGATTCAGACTCACCTTGTTTGCATAGTGCCCTTTGTCCCCACACTGAACAGAAAATAAAATGAAAAAATTATGAGAACAGCAGAGAGAAAAAGGAATGAAAAAAAATTAAGTTGACACAGCTGTTCTAAATATCAACAAAAATCCGATTTTCTTTGGCTTTTTAACCATTTAACTCCTAAGATCTCTTTAGTAATTCTCCTTTCTGTCTGTATTATAGTTCTTGTGATGTTAGTTTGGAGAATTTGGTATTGGATCAACCAATTATCCCCTGGTTAATATTTCTCTTTATTCTCATCACTTGTTTGCTTGATACTGATATTGTTGTTGGTCACTCATGGGGGTTAAAAGTTTAACATCCACGAAACACTCCAAAGAAACCTACAAGCTTTTGGTACCTGGACTACATGTGCATGTACCAAGAACATTCTAGAAAAAAAGCAAGTACCTATAGATGAACCAGTGTTAGAGAAAAGTAAAACAGGGTTGCTTCTTTTTTGTTTTCCTTCTCATTCTGATTGGTATAGAAATATAGCACCAATCTCTCAAAAAATCAGGGCCCAGTTACATAAAGGTGGGATAATGCTATCCCACAAATAAATTGCTATTCAGTGGATAAGTGATAACAAAACATATAGCATTATCCACTGTATAGAGATCTATCCAGTGGATAGCGTTATCCAATCTTTGAACAATTGGGGCCAAAATTCCACATGTTCACTCCTGTTTCCTATGCTTTTAACTGTTTGCTTCTTTTCCCCTGGGTTTTTATGGGCTCTACATCATACCACCCTTCGTTTTTATTGACTGCAGTGATTAATTTAGGTTTGTGCAAGTCAATCAGAAACATTCTAATTGAAGAATTTGGCTTCATCACATGCAAAAGTGCAAGGTGTTGGCTTTGGGACAAACCAAGTAGTTTGCATATCTAATTAGCCTTGACAGATCTATAACAACTTTACACCCACCTTGAAACAAGTGACTGTTTCTAGAGGCCTTCTCATCATGGGTCGATCAGTATCCAAATGTGCATTTGTTGTCACTGGAACAATATTTACATTGATATTTTGATGCATCCCTTGTTGATTCTGCAGAAAAAAAAAACAATTTTAGGTTAAGCCTGCACTCCAGCAAAGAGGTCCACTGCAAAGGAGATTCCAGTCTCCATTGCAACATGCAAACAGGCTCCCACTGGATTAGATGCTTGTCTTCAATCCACCTTTTTCAATTCCCAAAAAACCCATTTCACATCTTAAGTGAAGGAAGAAATTGTGAAAGTAACATGTTTTGCCAAAGAACACACACAGGGATTCCTGCCTGAGAGTCCAACAAATTCATAACTAGGGCAACCCAGTCACACACAGAAATACTTCCACCTCCAGCTGTAACTGCATTCAACCCATTAACTCCCAGAAGTGATTAACGTGTAACTTCTCCCTACAATATCTATGCATCATCCAGCAAAAAAGGTAACGAGATTACTCAAACTTGTCACTTAGAGGTTGTTATTTGATCTAATGCCAAATTCTCCTAACTGATTTACCAGGAAATGTGTAACAACTAGAGGGGAGAAAAAACAATCAGATCTTGGGAGTTAAAGGGTTAAGAAGACAGCCAGCTTTAAAAAAAGTTACCACAATGTTTTCACTGAAAACAATAAAAATATCTGTTGAATAAGACAGAGATTTAAATCCATGCTAGTTACAACAGCAGATGGCAAGATTTGAACTTCTGCTTTCATTACTTTACCCATTCACGCTATGGGTAACAATGATCTTATTCAGTGCATTAAGATGTATTTGACAATTATTTTCTGTTGGGTCCATGTAGGCATTTGAAGATTCAATTGAATCCAAATCCACCGTTTCCTCTCAAACACAAAAATCTATGGACAACTCATGACAACTACAGGTCAAACATTGAGCCAGTCAGTTCAATGCCCCTTGTTGTAAACAACTGTCTCTGAATAAGGCTGTTGTATGCAACTAAAAATAACATTGAAAATACCTAAAAACTGTCATCCAGGCCCCAGTTGTTTGAAGGATGGATATTGCTATCCATTAGATATACCTCTGTCCACTGAATAGTGCAGTGTGTTCTGTTAACACTTGTGCACTTGATAACGAGTTATCCATTGGATAGCTTTATCCTTCCCTTGAACAACTGAGCCTTGATGTATAAATGATTGATTTGGGAACTGAAATACTTCAAATGATCCATTGCGATATGGTATTTTTAAACCAACCTTATAGTTTTCTTTGTGGGGATTTGATGGACAGCTGGATGCTTTGTGACCAGGCTGATTACAGTAATGACATACAATGTTCATGGCTTTTTTCTCGCTGCTTTCATCTTTCACAGGAAGCTCAAATCTTGGACTGGAAAAAAAAAAAAAAAAAGCATCAAAGTCCTATCTTCTCTATACAGGCCTTTGTTCATTCTGAGTCAAACATCAGTTCAGTCATCAAAAAGGTCCCCCATGCAACCATTTAACAATAAAAAAAAGAAATGGTCCAATTACATGGGGGGCTCTTCATCTAAGTAGTATTAGGTCACTTTGGAACTTAAGTATCATTAAAAGAGTTGATAACATAAATTGGCCACTGTAAAGAGTACAAAAGCTGACATTCTGAGGGTGAACCCTTTGTCAGAGCACTCTGATGAAGGGTTAACAATCAAAACGTCAGCTTTTAAACTCTTTATGGTGGCCAATTTAAGTTATCAACTCAGTTGATATACAAGATTACCCTGTTATACTCTCCCACCAATGCAGCACCACACTTTCATAAGAAACTTAACCCTTTTATTCACTTTGGAACTTGTTGCGTTGATTCTTGTACATGTAGCAAGAATGAAATCCAACAACAAGTTCAGATAGAACCCAAGAAATAGCATTGGGAGGCAAACATTCCTGCCATGGCTCCAACTTGTCCTCTCCTTTTTTATTTTAAACAAAAAGTAAGAGCCTGTTTGCCTCCCAAAGGAAAAAAAACTGTCACCCTGCCCACTATTAGACAATAAATAGATAATTAAATAAATATCAGAGGAGCACCTGCAGAGAATGATTGATCTATGTTAAAACAACAAAACAAAGTCACAAAGTGATCAAAGGATTTAAACCCTGTGGTCTCTTGTAGTATCAACACAGCAAATAAATCACTTACAAAATAAAATAAGAAAGTCAAATCTCATAAGAAAGCAATGATAGATGCAAGCTGACTAATCACACAGCACAACTTACTGCATATGTTTACACTTAGGGCCTTCAGGACAAAACCCACACATGTAGTTCAGGCAAATAACTCTCCTCACATGTCGATGCCTACAGCTTGGACCTGATATTGAAGAATAAAACAATAACATATGCTGAGATGGTTGCCAGTCATATAGAACTTCATTTTTAAATCTATTATCATAAGGCTTCGTTGTTGTTCATTAAAAGACACTTATCCTGGCTAATAGTTTTTTTTTCTACTGTCTATTCCCATCTTTTTGCCTTGGTATTGATATTATAGAAAAAGTTATACGTTCATCCCTTTTAATCTTTTCAACCTTTTACCAGTAAATTGCATGACAGTAATAGATATATGTAATGACATACCATGCTTGCAGAATCCTCTGTCATACCATGGACAGTCCTTTATCTTAGACTCAGGATCAATGTGAAGGTATTGGCATTCTTTGTTACTACATTCACCTTCATGAATTAAATCATGTTTCAGCTTAGTATCATGTATCATTTGATTAATTAACAAATCTGACATGCACATCCACTGGCGCACTTTATGGTTTCTGCAACATCATTAAGACTCCTCCTGAATGGAAAACTAGTCCTTTACAAGTTTAAAGTTAAGGTAAAGTCTGTATTCAAGCCAAGAGGCCCATCCATCTTTCCAGCTTATACCAGTATTCCTAGCATGGAGTGAAAAACAGTTTTCAGGGTTTGTACCCCTTTTCAAAAACAAATTTCAAGGACTTTCCCAGAACTCAGATTTATTTTTCCAGGACTCCAAATTTCACCTTAAACCATTTCATTCCCAAGATTTCAAAATCAATTCTCTTTCCTGTCTACATGCATTTCTTAAAACACTAATTCTGAAAACTTTATTGCTTGAGTAAAGAAGATTTTCAGAGCTTCCCAGTCTTGGAAAATGTCATAATAAAATTTTAGGACTTTCCAGGTTTTCTGGAACCCGTATAAACCCTGAATATTGCAACCCCTCTCCCATCACAAGTTACCCCCAACATTCCCCAAGTTTTCCTGAAATTCTCCAAGAACCACTCATAATCTTGGGAAGAAAAGAACACTGAAAGAGTCAATTGTCTTCTTAGATAAAGGTACCATGATCTGATGTAACTCTTCATTAAATAAAATAAAATCTGTTTACTTGATCTACATTAAATATGACAATTTCAAAATAATAATGGTATGCACTTACCAAACTTGGAATAAAAATAACATTCAGGCATTTTTGTCATGTCATATTCATGAAGAAACTCGCATTGATCACCCTTTTTACACAGCCCTCTCAGCCAGTGCTTACAGACAACTGTCTTTTCACCTTTGGTGTGTCTAAAAGGACAAACTGGCCCTCGATTGCACATGTTCCTCATAAAAAATTCACACACTGCTGCACCAGACTCTGTACAACAAAACATTGCCAAGAGAAGAACACACAACAAAAAATAACCATTGTCATTTAAATCATAACACTTTTTGAACATACAAAACAAGACAGGAAAACTGCAAGTAGCAACAATAATTAGTTAATGGTTTTATGGTTTGCATGCATCTTTATCACAAATTTGATAACACAATAAACATTAATGACTGTGGAAATATGAAATTCATATATATATATATATACTGCAGATTAAGAAATGAACACTACAAAAGCAGAGATAAAAGTTGGCTTAGCACTGCACTGGTATTGCAGACACCATGGGATTAAATCCCATACAGGCCTGAATTTTTTTTAATAGGCCTTATTTTCACTACAACTTAAGAAGTGTTCATTACTACGAAGATCGCTTTCATATTAACAATAAATATTGTCTAAATATTGTAGACATCAGCGTGTTGAGAGTTTGATATTTAACCAGGTCTGCTGGGTTCAGGTACATTGCTAGGATTTGGGGTTAAACTAATTTTAAAGAGATTAACGTGCAAAAAGCAAAAATGACATTTGTCGCGACCAAAACTCGTTATTGAATGGTACTGTCCATGCCCGGGAACGGAAGAGGCTGAACTCCAACTTGGTTGTACAATTGCATCTCAATTTCAAACTTGAGATCTGCTACACTCGCCACGATGTCTTCCATTGTGACACAAAGCTAGGCAAATAGAGCGAAATCCTTCAAGAGATAGCCTGATTCTAAGTTAGCGTTATTCTTCCCAAAGAGATGACTGAAAAAGACTTTCCAATACAGTCGCACATGGTCCTCTGTCAAACATGGCGGACTAATACCCGGCCAAAATAACATGAAAGCAAGGTTGCTAATATATGCACGCTGACTTATCTCGGAGGTCCTCGAGGGCTCAACTTAGGTCAACCATTTCCTTTTTCCAATTCATGGGCAGTGAAAAATTTTAAATAATTTGTCTTAATCCTCGTGTACCGATTTCAGTCTGAATCAAAATGTCAAGACGAGGAGGTAGGTTTGAGCATTTCGTCGTCAAGTTGAACTTTTGAGCCCCGAATGAGACGTTTTTGGCTGTTTTAGGTCGAGGAAAAACACATCACAAAGGCAGGAGACGCCATTTTACCGATGCAGAGGAGCTGCAAATGGAGATGGAGAGAGAAAAGAGAAGACAAGAATGGAGGGTAATTTGACTTGATAGTGTTCTAGATATATCTCATTAGCACTCTTTTCTTGAAACAAATTAAATGAACAGTGCAGATACCGTCAACATGTACAGAATTTAACAGAGGATGCTGAGGAACTTAAATTAAATGAAAATGCAACGTGAATTAAACATGATGCAATGCACACATGTACTGATACGTACCCTTTTAAACAAAAAATTCGACGCCTTATTCGCCAGATTATTTTTATCATTGAGGATAGATCTTTTGTTGTAAGACTTCAACTAAAATTTCCAATGTTGAATTAGTCATGGTCTGAAAAACTAAATCGCCGTCGAATAAGTTCCTCCGAATTTACAAGGAGTTAAGTTTGTTGTTGCTCGCTCAGCTGTTGATTTATTTACAACGATGCATTTGTATAATTTATCAGCACAGGAAGCTTCTATATGTCACTGTTAAAGAACTTCACTCCCCTGTTTTAATATCAGAGATGTATTTGTATTTACCTTCAAATATAATTTTTTCAAATGATTTGCTCTTGGAATCTTTTTTATTGTCTTTGAAACACTACTGAATAAACGAGATAAGTTTCTAAAGAAACTGTGGTGCTGCATCAGTTGGGGTAGTATAACAAGATAATTTGATTTAATCAACAGAGTTAATATAATTATAAATTGGCCACCATAAATAGTTTTTAAAGGTGATATTTCAACCGTTAGCCCTTCGCCCTGGCAAAGGGCCAGCAATTCTTATTATAGGAGAAACTGCCTAAAACATAGTTGGTTTTCCTTAAAAAATATTTCAACTGAATTGCTCAGCCTTTATCATTTAACAACATAAATTGTGGCTTTTGAAACTAGAATTATCCATGTAACCTTGTTTTAACCTTTCATCTTCAGGAGAAGAAAGAAGGTGATGGTTCAGATGAAGAAGGTGCTGCTGCAGAAAAACCTGAGGCCAGCAGTGAGGAGGAATCTGATAGTGAAGAAGAGGTAGGAAATAGATGCTGTGGTCATCTAGCTTAAGGTAGTCCAAAATAATAATTGTTATTAGGGACAGTTGTTGACATTTTGACAGCTGGAGCAATTGTCATCATCATAGTCACACCTTATGTCAAGTCAGAGTCAAGTCACCCAAGTCTTGACCCTGATAATGTCCTGTGCTCAGTTGTCAAACCATTAGTTACTGCTAGTAAGAAAAGTCCTTTTTAGTTCCAAACTAACCCAAGCAATCCCATCACACTGTCAAATTTTACCCATGGGTCAAAACTATTTGATAGAAAATGTATACACTTTTTTAATGGTTTAACTGGTAACACACACTGATATTTTGTGAGTTGCATGGTGTTTTCTGAACCTCATAGGGACGAGGAAAAACATTTGCAATGAGTAAAATGTGTGCTTGTATTATATGTTAAACCATGGAATAGAGGAATTATTTTTCCATTATGATTTCCACTTTCCACTATGATCTCCATTTTCCATCCATATTTTGCCCTGCGCCACAGTGTAATACTGTGGCATATTTTGCATGTTCTCATGCCTTAATATGGTAAAATGGCATTGTAGTGGAATAAAGGGCATTTTGACTCTATCTCACCTTGCTTCCCTAACCAAAAGCACTGAAAAGCTTTTTTTCTCTTTCATTTTATAACAGGTTAAACCAAAAGGTGTAAGTGGTCTCATAGAGATAGAAAATCCCAACAGAGTCACTTCAAAAACAAAAAAGGCCTCAGAGTTAACCAATGATGATAGTAGTACTGTGCAACTATCTCGAAGAGAGAGGTTTGTCATAAAACACAATAGTTTTATATTTCAAGGAGTATATTTTCTTCTTGGTGATACTAATATTATGAATTTTAAAATATCTTGAGCCGTGATTGATCCAAAATTTTTACATTATTTTTTATTTTATTGTCCTTGATTTTTCTCTTCAGGGAAGAGATTGAACGGCAGCGTGCAGCACTGAGAAAGAGGAAACTACAGGAAGAAGGGAAAACAGATGAGGCCAGGGCTGATCTGGCACGACTAGCAGTTATACGGAGGCAAAGAGAAGAAGCCGCACGCAAAAAAGAAGAACAGAAAAAAGGTATTACCCTACCAAGCATTTCAGGTGTTTGTGGCTTTTAAGTGTAACTGTATGTGCTTTGTATTGGGAAAGCATTTCTTCAGTTGATAGTAGGTCACTCACAGTTTTAATCATCAATTGTATATTGATTGTATGAGATTTTTGGGTAGAGATGGCTACTAATTATTTGACTGTGAGGAGTGACCAGCATCTAATTTCTTCTTTCAGTATCACCCCTGAATTGAACTTAAAGGTCATGAGAACAAAGGAAATGATCACCAACCAAGAAGCTCTTAATTGTGAAACAAATTCTCCCTGTCAATTCCCTGGGAAATGTGTAGAGAACAGTTTGGAGAATATGCATTCTGATGTTAGGATGTGAAGGGTTAAGGATGTTTTATTACATAAACGATTTGAAGTTGCAAAAAGTAGATTGGCACAGCTTGTACATCAATTACATTCCAAGGATAATAATTATTTTGAGATATTTCAGCCTTGAGATGTGCTCTCTTAAGATCATATGGTTTGAATTCAAAATTGCTGATTTATAACAAATCTTTGTTACTTTACAGCAAAAGAAGCTGCTGATGCTGCTAAAAATGCCAAACGATGATAGAGGCCTAATAAAGGAGCACTGTCCTGTCGTGAGAGCATTTAGGATAACAGAACTGAATGAGTAAAGGCAGAAGTGGACAGATTTGGTGGAGATAATCGTATTTTTCGTACACTTGTAAAGTACTGAGACAAATTCTTGTAAAACGGAAGTAAATTTGAAACCTGTATCTTAATGTGGGAATGTGGCCACTTGAAAAATTACATTTTAGTCTGATATTAATTTTTCAACCAATTGCAAATGCACTTGTCAGCTTTTTGATTTTATGTCGAAGCTGGTGGCTTCTTATACATGGATAGATTGAGAATGACATAAAAAGCCCGTTCTTGTTGGACAAATTGTCTTTGGAAAAGAAGAAAAACAAAGAAATCTTATTTCTTACACGGTTGAGACTCGTTTAAAATACCGGCTAATTGCTTCCCCCAAAAAAACGCTAAAATAAAACTTTCTATGGATCATAGCTTGTGGTGGAATCAGCGTCTCAATCCGTATACAATTGGTTTCGTTGACCCAAAATACCTTATTCTATTACAGTCGAACAGTGCCACGATCTACTAAGCCTTTTATGTCTAAGATCTGATTGTTAGTTCTCCACTGTAGCTGCCACACATTTCTTACTAAATCGATGATGAGAATTTGGTGTTAGGTCAAGATAACTTTTACCCGATAAGTTTGAGTATTCTCATTACCAGTTTGCTGGAAAATGAATGGATACGGTGGGGGAGAAGTCACATGTTAATCACATTTATGAGTGAAAGGGTTAAAGAGTAGGCGTACCCAAGGAGAAAAGTAAACTGTCGCGGTGACATTCTTATAAAGTCGCCAACGAGAGGTGTCTCATTACAAGGAGTAAATACAAGCTTTAGTCATCTCACAAAGAAAAAGTAACCTTGGAAGTTTTTGCGAACCGTATCTCTGAGAACTACTATGAAAGGAGAATTTCTTGCGCCCTTTGAAGGGCAAGTTGCGAGAAAAATGAAATGACAGGCTCAAGTCATCGTCATAAGATAATTGGGATTCGTCCGCTGAGTTGATAATGTAAATATTGGCCACCGTAAAGCGATACTTAGGCTGACGTTTTGAGCGTGGCGTCAGGTCTTGTCGTCTAGCGCCCGGGCAGTCAGCTTTGGAAACTCTTTACGATGGCAGTTGATGATAAACTGACCAAATTATCTAGAAAGTCACTCCCTTTATTCTCCCTTTATTCCCTAGTCATCGTTAGTTACATAACAGTGAACTTCTCTGCACATCACTCTGATGTATAGTGCGTTAAAAACTTTTTGCCGATGGCGAGAGACATGGGCATGAACACGATCGTGTAAAGCTGAGACTTTCATCAAGTCGTCAGTGATCATAAATTGTATTTAGTTACCCGTGATGGTCATTTTAAGGCGCAGTCAAGTGACGTCCTTTTCTCTGCCGCTTACCTTGAACTTACGAGTTTTTAAAACAAAACAACAAACACTTTCACTGCAAACTGAATGAAAAAAGATGTAGAATGTGTCGAATTTAACTGACAACTTTTTCAGCCCTTCAGAGCAGCGTTCGAAAACACTGAGAAATAAAACTAGTTCTCTCGATGCCTGTTTTCTTGACGCGACAGAGAGTTATCTAACGAAACAGTCTTGTTTTCCGGAAAAATTATCATATTTTGGTGAAATTCTGTGTGTCGACTTTCCCTTTGTATTCGAAGCTTTTCGCGTGTTCCGCGAAAGCAGAATCGCAAGTTTTATTATGATGCGTAAACAACAACCCATCTTTTTTAAATTAATACAAATCTTTGATAGGGTGCGCCATTTACAAAGAAAATTCAGTTTTAAGCGTGAGATAAAGCAAATGACAAAAAAAAAACAGTTTTCCGTCATAAAACAAATAAACATCAGGGAAGAAACTCCTAATCAGTATATCATGCATTTCAAATGGCGAAATAAACACTGCTGTGATAAAATATTGTGAAACATCAGTGCGGTTAATCCACCTCG
The DNA here is from genome assembly GCF_036669915.1 of Pocillopora verrucosa. Taxonomy (NCBI): domain Eukaryota; kingdom Metazoa; phylum Cnidaria; class Anthozoa; order Scleractinia; family Pocilloporidae; genus Pocillopora; species Pocillopora verrucosa. The sequence continues at coordinate 18,311,601 of NC_089319.1, read as the reverse complement.
TCTGATACATTCCAAAGCAAATTTAGGTACTCCTATCCAACTCTTTTTGTTGTAGTCAAAGTGTTTGTGTTAGTTCTCGATATATTTTTCAATTCCGATCTTGAAAAACTCTTTCTTCTGAGAATACAGCGTTCTTCAGTCCGTAGTCACTCGTAGGTCCCATTCACCGTTATATAGTTACTTGTCAGCCAAGAAAAATCTGCGATGGCTCGAGGAGGCATTCTGTCTTGGTTTGTCTCGTCTACTTGCGGGACGAATTCTGTTTCTTTTCTGTTCTTGTGGATGTCTTCGGCGAGAGAGTTATTCTCAAATGACTGGTCACTTCCATAATCGCTGTTTCCCTTTGGCGTGGAGCGTGTAACTATACAGCCCATCTTCGCCTCTCAGAAAATGACAAATTCTCTCTCGTCTGACTGTAGCAAGGAAGGTTAGTGCTTACTGTGACGATGAAGAAAGCCGAAAGTTTTACATGAGATGTGTTTTCTGTCAATCATTGATCGAAAATCCAATCACGGCCCATCTGTGTTTACGTCATAAGCTAAGTCATTTGCGGTGTGTTTCCATGATAAAAAAATAACAACAACAAAGCATTACAGTCCATTAGGGCATAGGTATGTGGATTCCTAAGTCTGACGTTCGATTCCTCATGAGGACTCAGAATGTTTCCAATGTCGCACAGATGTTGCAAGACCGAAGAAATATTATTTTTTTTTTGATAGGATTCGCTCATTATGCTATTCTTTACTCCAAACAAGACGTAGTGTTTCAAAAAATGCTACAATATATCGAAACACGAGAAAATTACACCACAATTCATTCAACAAAATTTAAAAAGAGCAATTTACCTTCGTTTTTGGGAAGGTTTTTAAATGTCTTTTTTAGTAACACTGCAAATTATAAGATTATAAACCAAAATGATCCCATTGAGTTCTTGGGAGAAAATGTAGTAATGCAGTCACTAGAACTCAGAGTGTACGAAAGTAAAAGGACAAAAGAAGGGTTAATCGTAATGTCGCATGTTTCCTCAAAGATTTGCCTTAAAGAAAATTTCTCGACGTCGGAAGGAAACCATGTTACGCCAGTTGACCGGACCCTGGCGTAATGCTCTTTGCAAAGGAGCAAGTTTTGAAATGAACAGTTCACGCGAGCAGCTTTTGTTCAATTTTCCTTTCCTCACCAGAACCTAAATCATCTAAATCATTATGACCGATATGTTACTTTTAAACAAAAACGGAGACAAACGAACCGTCGACTGAGTGGGACCTTCCTTGTAATAAGATTTTCTCAAGAAATTTATCCAGTGATAATATTTTATACGCATATTTTAAGTTTTGATTCCTTTCATTTGTCTCACTCAAATTACTAATTTCCTAAATTATTCCCTCCTAATAAGTATAGGTAATTACATGATTTCGAGTGCAATTTGGAATAAATAAGCAAGAGCAAATTTTTTCAAAGACTAACGAAATTGCACGAGCCCGTAAGGCGAGTGCAATTTGTGGTCTTTGAAAAAATTAATAAGTGTTTATTTACTCCAAATTGCACGGGAAAAATCATGTGATTACGTATTAATAATATACAAGAAAAAATACGAGACAGCTAATAATGACAAGTGACATAACACTTGTCGCGTTAAATGAAAACTGGAAGACTAACCATAAAAACTTTTAACTCCGTTACAACCTTTTCTTAGTGAAAGACATGAACACAGTGGTTCACATGGTCAGTTACAAAAACATCTCCATTTTTAGACACGGCAACATAATTCGGTGCAAATGAAGACATTCCAAACATCGACACAAACTTTCCGTCTCGTGTGAATACCTGAACTGAACTTTTCCCAACATCACAGACGAGCAAATTGTTGAATGTGTCAATTGCTAGTCCACTGGGGTGAGCAAGATGTCCGTCGCCAGACTCCTTGCTGCCAATATCATACAACAATATTCCGTCCTCGTCATAAACACCAACACGGTGAGCCTTACAATCAGAGACAAAGAATTTCTGCTCGTGGTAGATTGCGCACTTTATTGAATCATGATGTTCTGAGGCACGGAAGCGTTTTAGTAATTTTGTCCCGTCGGGGGAGATGACCTCAAAGACATGGTTTATTGGATCACTACTGATAATGGAATCATCTTTTCCGATGGATATGTGAGAAGGACACTGCAAGTGCTTACTGTTGATGTGCTGGACAAACTTGCCGTCTTTAGCAAAGAGACAAATCTTATTAACATCATGAGGGGTAGCGGAAATAATTTGATCGGACTCAGTAAAGCTTACAGACGAGCATGAAGACCCCAGTCGTATTTCATTAAGGTAGTTCCAGTTGGAGCTAAACAGCTGAATTCTATTATTCGAATAATCAGAAATGGCTATAGTTCCTGTTTTCTCACTTACAGCAACACCGCAAGGATAATTAAAATTCCCTGGTCTGTTGCCACATGAACCAAAGCTGAACTTCAAGTGATACTGATGAGGGATGACCTGAACAGTCCACGGACTTCCATCCAGCGGCTGTCCATTTACTTCAATTTTTAGGTCATATAATCCAATCTGATCTGGTGTGTATTTAATTGTATAACTACCATCTTCCGCGTCTTCAATCTTAAGATCCGTCCCCAAGCTATCCCCTGTTGAAGTGCGAATTTCACAGTTTATGTCATCATCATTATAACTCTGTCTTTTCTCTGAATCCCTCGTGATAATAGTAAAATATGTCTCATTCTGTTCTTCTACCTTCTCACAAAGACCTTTGACAAGTGTCGATGAGGGATCCGTATGACTCACAACAACTCGATCCGAAATATCCAATTTCCGCCCTACTGCGTAATGAACACGGGGTGGTTTGTATATCTCAGGCTTTTTCACGTTCAAAAGGTCTTGTTCCAGGCTCTCACACAGCGTAGACAAACGAAATTACGTGTGAACGAAGATTAGCGGTTGTCAAGGAAACAGAAGCGTTGCTCTTTCCCCCTTTCTGAATTTTTTCTAACGCCGAGCGTTTTCGATGTGATATATGATCTAGAAAATTAGGTATTAACAATTTCTATTTGAAAAAAAAAGTATTGATAATCTGCTTTTAAAAAGAAACAGAATATTTGTATATCAAACTCTCTATTAAAGTTTCTCTAATCAAACAGTGTATCTTGTGCTGTTGTGGTTTGTTTAAGTTTCACTCTTCACGGAGTGCAGGAAAGCTATAAACACTTCGTGAAATTCTCTACGTCAGATTTTCTTGCTTTTGCATCAAGCATTATCCAAACTAGCTTTTTCAGGAAAATTGACACGAAACTCAGTGATGAGTTGGACACAAACCCCTTCCCCTCCCCCCCGTGTTGCTCATGGAAGGACAACCAAAAAATATTTTCATATAAATCCTTTTTGGTTCTATTTTTTCCTTTTCCCAAAGAAACTTGCACCTCTCCCTTTTACGTAGCATTTGCGTTCCCTGAAGCGCCAGAGCACAACGACTGTGATACAACCTAGTACTCCTGGGGCTGTCTCAAAACATGCTCGGCTGAGAAATGGACAACTCTAAAATTAAAACCACTTCCTGAAGGTCTTTTGATTGTATTGAAGAGATCTTGTAGTTGTTATTTTTTTAAACACGTTGATCCCTTTTATTTCAATCCTTAATTTCTTGACGAAATTTTACCATTATTATTAATATTATTATTATTATTATTATTATTATTATTATTATCATTATTATTATCATTATTCTGATCATGATTACCATTATTATTCCTACGTTTACTTTTATAAAGTAAGCGCACTACATCACATTTTCATGGAGGTCCACATTAAACAACTACCTGTAAACGTCTAATAAGCTATATTTTTAAGAGCTCCAAGCAGCTAAGAACACTACTGAACTAGTAGTTGAAATAGGCCTGAAAAAAAATTCAGGCCCGTACGAGATTTGAACCCATGACTTCTGCGACACCGTTGCAGCTCAGGGTTCAAATCCCGTACGGGCCTGAATTTTTTTCAGGTCCTATTTTCAACTACTAGTTCAGTAGTGTTCTTAGCTGCGTGGAACTCTTAAATTCTTCTCTTCACCGCAAAGAAAATATTTGAATTTCACATATCTAAAATCATTAAGCTATGTTTTATTTATTATATTTATCAGACGATAAAAAAAAAATGGAAAGAAAGAATAAGCATCAAAAAAATAGGTAAGTTTGTACATTTACGATATTTTACGACTTTCTTCGGAAGCTCTATATAATTAAGCTTTAGAATTTTTTTTTATTTATGAAATGTGTCCACTGCGCTACCGTTGGGAGTCCTAGGTATGCAACTCTACCTTGTCAAAACATTTTTAAAAGTCAGTCATGCTTACTGTCTTCTGTACTTTCTCGCTTGTTACTTTGTAAGAAAAAGTTGTTTTGCTCATGATTGTGCCCTAAACTCGTGCTGTACGAAATGTATTCAACACTTTCATCGCCATATTACTGATCTATTGAAATAGAAAAATACAGTTTTTCTCATAGTCAGTGACCAGAACTTCCCCTTTTTTAGACACGGCAATAAACCGCGGTGTGTGGAAACATTGTACAGTCTCTGAGAGAAAGTCTCCTTCTGTAGTAAATACTTTGAGTCTCTGGTTCCCAGCATCACAGACAATCAAATTGTTAAATTTGTCAATAGCAAGTCCAAAAGGATTCAGTAACCTTCCATGCCCAATTTCATACATAAAATTTCCTTCCTCATCAAAAACCTTGACAAGGTCAGCTTTGGAATCAGAGACAAAGTAACGGTGTGTTTCTTCGTGCCAAATGGCGCACATTACTGATCGATCATGCTCTGAAGCAGTGATACGTGTAAATGGCTCTGTACTGTCAGGAGCGATGACTATGACTTCATTATTCCCTAGATCACAAATCGTTTGAAACTCTTCATCATCAGTCGATATATGAAAAGGAAACTTCAAGTGCTCATTGTCGATGTGCTTGACAAACTGACCCTCCTTAGAAAACAAAGAAATTTTGTGAACATCACCAGGAGTAACGGCAATTATTTGACCGGACTTGGTAAAGTCTAATGAGCAACAGCTAGCCCTCAGTCCTATCTCTCTCAGGTATTTGCCATTAGTGCCAAACAGCTGAATTATTTTATTTCCATAGTCAGATACGGCAACAATTCCTGTTTCCTTATCAACAGCAATATCATAAGGTCCATCAAACTGTCCTGGTCCACTGCCATTTGAACCAAAACTGAACTTCAACTGATACTGATGAGGTATGACTTGCACACTCCACGGACTACCATTCAGCGGCTGTCCATTGACTTCAACTTTCACTTCATACAATCCGGTATGAGGTGGTGTGTATTCTACTATGTAGCTACCATCTTCGTTGTCCTCAATCTTTAGATGTACGGTTTCGAAGCTATCCCCTGTTAAAGTGCGAATGTCACATTTTATGTAATCATCCTCATTATAGCACGGTCTTTCCTCTGAATCCCTTGTGATAATAGTAAAATATGTCTCATTCTGTTCTTCTACCTTCTCCTGCCAGAGTTCGACAAGTGTCGATGAGGGATCCGTATGGCTCACAACAACTCGATTTGAAATATCCAATTTCTGCTCTACTGCGTAATGAACACGGGGTGGTTTGTATATTTCGGGTTTTTTCGCATTTAAAAGGTCCTCGCAGCGTCCAATAATCACTGGCTTCGTTTGCAGAATTTCAGCATTGATATTCCTCTCCAAGATATTCTCCCCTTGTTCCAAAGAACTTTTCAACTGCGCGACAGCGAGCTGGAAGTTTTCCAGATGTGTTGCGTGAGCTTTTTGATGGGCTTGATTAATTTCATCGAATTTGGCATTCATTGACGCCTTATGCTCCGTTAATAAGCGAATACAATCGTCCACAGTCTCGTTCATCTTCTCTCTGGCAGCCGATATTTGTGTTTTGTTTTTGTTCATTAATTCAGTTTGGTTCTTCATTTCATTTTCAAAAATAACAACTTCCGCTTTCACTTTCTTCAAAGCCTCGTCTATTTGCATCTTTTGTTCATCTGCAGCTTTCTGCATATCAACCATAGTGTGGTGATTATGACTTACAACACTGCACTTTATGCAGGAGCAAACGTTACAATCTTTGCAATAATACTCCAGTGGTTGATCTTGATGATATTGCTCTGAACACATGACTGGTCTACGAATCAACTTTTCGACATCGTCTGCTTGCAAATTGTCGACAGAGATATTTTTGTGACCTCTTGTGGCCTTGAAGCGTTGATGAGCTTTATAACAAGTTGTACAGAGAAAGCTCTGGCACTCAAAACAATAGTGAGTCGCAATGTTGTTTTCTTCGCAACTGCCACATTGTTGGGACTCTGAACCACCATCCGTTAGAGCGAGGAGATCCACCAATCGGTTGAGATGAAAAGACGCGGGTAGGCCGCCAAATGTGTCTTCTTGAGGGATTTGAAAGCTAGCCTGACAAACTGGACATTTGATTGCTGTCTGAAGCTGTCTTCTTGCGTAGTTAGCGTGTTTGTCGAGGCATACCAAACAGAATGAGTGTAAACATGGCAGAGTCTTGGGATCTTTGACTGTCTCTAAGCACAGAGGACATTCAGCTTCTTTCCTGAGGCTTTTAAACAGTTGTTGAACATCCATGGATAAACTGGCTCTTCGACTGGTACCCGTATTAACAAAAGATCATTGTCTGACAGCTTCTCGAGGAAGGTGTGCTTAACCGAAGCGCTTTCTCGAGGCAGCCCAAGCGTTCCACTCAACGTGTCTGTGCATGTATGTAAATATATCTGTGACAGTTATGAATAATCAGACCACTGAGTGATGGATATTTTCTTGCGGCTTGCTCTAAATATATCGATAAAATTGATAGGATGATATGTTTTTTTATTGTTTTTTTAGAGGGCACGGTAACGAATCTTGCAATCTGATTGGTTCTTTACCCGGTCAGTATTTTCCTATCTCTGCCCACGGGCCACGGTAACGCATTCGTGAGTCGCCGAGTACATCCCAACTTTCGTTGTCATTTTTCATAAATATACCTCGTTTTCCGGCTGGGCAGTATTTTTAAGCAAACATGTCGGTCACTACCTCAAGCCGATAAATAACTTATGAATCCTCCCTTTTCTCTCTATCAAATCACTTTGGTTGACAGAAAAATATTGGTTTCAGAATGAATTTGTATAAACAACAGTGTCATTACGTTGGTTGACAAGCGGCCTAAAAACCGTCTGCAATTAATTTTAATCGTTCACAAAAAGTACCCAGAAAGTTGAAACTAGAGGTATTTGGTTACAGTTAAACTGAAAGATGGAACTTTCATTCATTTAATATCTGAATTTTCTCGAGCAATTTGTTCATAGTAAAAAAAAAGCGAGCGAAGTTTTAATTTAAGTTCTACAACAAATATACGCTCCTGGTGAGTCTTTCCAATTCCATTCAATTTGGACATTTGTACCTTAAATTGCACAACAGAAATTGAAGGAATTGAGAAAAGGCTGCATTAAATTCCCTTGTGTCTCGTTGGAGTGTGCCGTTCGAATTTAGTTTTTGTGAAGGAAAGATCAGAGTTAAACACGCCATTACAGCAAACAAACGAGCAAACTCCCACAACTTCAAAATAAAAAATTGAATTTACTCACAATTACTTTCCTCGCCGTTTACTTAATGAACAGAGTTAAATCTTCGTACATGAATGAATGGTCGATGAGAGTAAATAATACTTTCCGTTAGATCATTAACTGATTTTTAAGAAAACATTGTCGTGACAGTCCTTGCCAAACTAGTTCTGTTGGTTTTCAAATGTTCCTACTTTTTTTTTTTTCTTGCACGCTCTCTAATTGACAGGTGTCAGATTGTGACAGATACTTGTAAAAATAATGTTTCAAACATAGTTTGAAGCTACACTGGTTTGCAGATTTAATGAATGTAACCGAAGAAGTTACAATTCATAGACCCAACGTTTCGACACTCCTGTCTAGTGCCTTCATCAGGGGTAATCTAAACGCTGCAACAAGAGGTCCTTTTATATGATCACTAATTAGCGGCCTTTTTTTTCTGACGAGGTGTAAATAGGCGTCAGGAAGCAGACCGCCATCGTCACGATTTAAAGGAGCGTGGGCGGAGTTAATGTGCCAAGCCTCCAAACAAAGGCGCTGGTGGTAACGCCGATTAGTAGTGATAATTTTAGAATTATCCCACCCAATTGTATGGTTGGTTAGGCAAGTATGCTCCGATAAAGCTGAATTTTCCTTTTTGCAAAGAAAAACCGCTTTTTGGTGCTCTTTTAACCGTGTACCAAACTGGCGTTTGGTCTGTCCGATGTATTCGTTATCACAGTCATTGCAAGGAATAGAATAAATGGCGTCGGTTCGTTGTTCTTTCGTGACAGGATCCTTAGGCTTGGCGAAAATATGCCCCAAAGTCTGAAAAGGTTTTTGAGCAACTTTAACGTTGTGGCTATTCAAAATTCTCTTGATGGGTTCAGTAACACCCTGTATGTAAGGAATAACAGCAAAACCAGTCGCTGGTTCCCTTTCATCAAGAGCGTTACTATTTGTAACTGGTTTTTGGCAGTTACGGAGAAAAGTTTTTGTATAGCCATTTGCCTTTAGGACACTGGAAACATATTTCCTCTCCTCAGCCTTCGAATCGAGTGATGATGGTAGACAATCAGCCCTCCTAAGTAAAGTTTTGGCTACAGACTTTTTATGGCAAATAGGATGGTGAGAATCGAAAGCGAGGTATTTGTCGGTGTGGGTGGGTTTACGATAGACACTTGTCTCTAAATTACCCTGAACCCCTCTGGACACATTTAAATCAAGAAAGGGCAAATGTCTATCCTTTTCACGTTCAAGGGTGAATTGGATCGACGGCTCTACTGAATTCAAATGCGACAAGAGGCGCTCCGCTTCATTTCCGGATACCGCAGAAATAACATCATCGACATATCGTTTCCAGAAAAAGGGTTTAACCGGTGAAGTGGCCAAGGCCCTTTGTTCCACGTCTTCCATTACCATGTTAGCAATGACAGCAGAAACAGGCGAACCCATAGCTGTACCAAAAACTTGTTGATAGTATGTGCCGTTATATGTAAATTGCGTGGTTTTGAGGCAAAAAGACAGCAGATGAATAATATCCTCCACAGGCAAAGAAGTTCTTTGTCCTAGGGAAGCATCTTCTCTGAGTCTTTCCTCCGCAACCTTAACGGCAAGATCAACTGGGATTTTAGTGAAGAGCGAAACAACGTCGAAAGATACTAATTCTTCACAAGCGTCAAGAGTTTTATCTCTTATGAAATCCGTAAATTCGCAGGAATTTTTGACAGTGTAATCAGTATTCCCAACAACAGGCGACAAAATTCTCGCAAGATAACCAGAAATTGCATAAGTCGGAGAATTAACAAAAGAGACAATGGGTCTCAAAGGAATTCCCGGTTTATGAATTTTAGGTAAGCCATAAAAACGTGGACATAAGCCGTCACTACTGTATAACATTTTGTACGCAGAGTCACTAATTCTGCCAGCTTTTTTCAAATCAAGCAACATTTTGTTTAACTTTCTTTGAGTTTTACTGGTTGGATCAGAGTTTAAGACAGCATACGTACTCTTGTCATTGAGCAGAGACAAAGCTTTGTCGTGATATTGCTGTTTGTCCATAACCACAACACAATTACCCTTGTCAGCAGATAATACGAGCCTGTCCGGATCCTTTTTGAGAGTTATAAGCGCATTGAAAACATCCTTTTGAATGTTTTTGGGAGGAGGTTTAGCACGCCTGAGTACGCTACTTACTTCTGCTCTTACCAAATGCCTACGATCGTCGTCGAGTTGAGAGATCAACCTCAACAGCGGCGACAATTTCGGCGGTCGGTATTTTGCGAGGAGCAATAGCAAACTTTAGACCCTTCTCTAAACCACTCCGTTCCAGCGCGGATAATTCCTTGGAGGAAAGGTTCATGACCCATTTATCTTTCAGAGATGAGCCTGAATTAACAGGAGACCTCTTACTGAGCAAGTGACGGAGTTTTCTGTCATGTTTCTCTCTCTGTTTGCTATGTCTGATTGTCCACCTGGTTGCCGTGTGAACTTTAATGTTTCAAAGTTTGTTTGGAAGCCTTTTAAATCACCTTTATCGTTACGGAAATGAAAATGTTTCGCTGAGGCATCTCTCTTAAATTTGCATCACCTCTATTTTAACTACCATTTACTCACTCAAAAATTGTTCAGTTTATGGAAGATCTTGCCGTATTTACGGCCATAAGTCATTCGGGTTCTTTCGGAAAGAATTTCGTCAAGTTTAAAAACAATAAATATGTTATTTACCGGCTAAGGGTCAGTCCGTATGGTAAAAAACTGTGACCTCGGTCTTGAAAATGCTGCCCTCGGCCTACGGCCTCGGGCAGTATTTTCAAGACCTCGGTCACAGTTTTTCACCATACGGACCTCCCAGCCGGCAAATAACATATATTTAATACCTCCCGTATTGTTTCATTGTTACTCGATCATACAAATTATTTTAATCGGCTTTTCCACTGACTTTTTGTGTGCCAAAATTCTTGCGCTGGGCCGCAGCGTTTCTTCCTTTTTTATGTCATGCGTATGCAAAAGTGCCACCTAAATACTGGACTTAAATTGTTCTTGAAAATATCACGTCTACGATCCTCCACTGTTGAGTTATACGTGTGGCTTTTGAGTAGACTTGTGCATCATCGTTTGCTCTGTGTATATAGTATATAATTACTAAATTTGTATATCTTCCTTTTGTCGTTGACCTTATCAGACGGGATCACGGAATTTTCGGTCCTTAGCCGTATGTTTTCATATGCGCTATTGCAATTTTAGCGTTTATACCTTTAGTATAAAAAATCTTTGTTTGTACAATCGTACAAAGCAATCTTATGTCTTTTCAGATACACAGGTTTCCCCTTTTTGATACATAAACAAACGTTTAAGTGTCATATCACGCATTCTACTACGCACATTGATGATTAAAACAGCACAGTTTCAGCGCTGGATAATTTTTCAAATAACAGGTTTGTTTTTAGGGCAAACTTCCCACCTTCAGAGGCGGAAAAAAAATCGATTTTTCTTTTATTTGACTAAATTGAATTCAAACATTCAACCTAACGTTTCCACAAAATTATTTCCAGAAATCTTTAAAAGCACCCGAGTTATTTAGAAAAACGTATTTTCAAATAAAAGTTAATAAATCAGGAAGGTGTCATAATCTCGCTCGCGCACCTGGGCGAATCCCGCGCGGCAACTGTTCATGTTTGGGCTAGATTTTCATGTTTATTCCATATTTTGTTTACATCGCGCACTTTACAAAATTCACTCGTGGAATCTATTTGCTCATTTGAAAAAATCGAAAGCGAAAGAAAGTCCGTGGTAAAAAAAGAGAAAAAAAAAAGAAACAGGCCCAAAGAAGAAAGAAAGCACCATTCTGTCAAGAAGAGAAAAAATTAGTTTATGAAAGCGACTGGTACTGGCGGAGCTCCTCGCTGGCGAACAAAGAACAAAGAACAAAGAAGTCGCCGTCAAACCAAAATTTGCCATGCATGATGTTAAAAACGAGGTTTTCTTTTGTTTGCAAGTACCAGCCCTGGTACAAAACATTAATCAATGACAAGAGGATGATAAATAAATTTAGTAATGATATACTGTCCACACAAAGGGAAACGTGAAGCAACTGAAAGAGGATTCGTGATAAGCGGTGAGTGTCATTTAGCATCGGAACAAGTCAACTTAAAGGTACACGCATGACTCAACAGTGGAGGATCAAAAAACGAGAATTGGCCATATTTCCACTTACAATTGAAGTGCAGTGTTTAGATGGCCGTTTCGCATTCGCATGACAAAAGAACAGCCCAGCTCAAAACTTTTGACAAAAAATAGTCAGTCAGAAAAACTGCTCAAAAAATTTGCATGATCCAGTAAAAACTCCTTTAATCAGTAGCATTTACTTCTATAACCACCTCCCACCCCTCTCTGCGTACTAATTGTTCGTCCTCCAGCCTCGCTAAGTAACAAAAGTCTGCCTCTCACCACTCCCTAAGTACTGATACAGGGCGTGAATTTTTTTTCTGATTGCCACTTGGCTCCTAAATTCTTCAAACTGGTAGCCAATTCAAAAAGAGTTGGTCGCCATTTTCAAAGACAAACAAAACCTTTTTTTACGCTATCAGCGCTCTAGATAGACCCTCCAAAATTAAGTTAGGAAAAAGATCTTTAACCTGCTACAAAGTGAACTTAAGGATGGAGGATATACAACATTCAAGCTCACCTACATCCTAAATCCAAGATGGCGTCTAGTTATCGATCGAGACGTATGTGCTACGTTTTGGAAACAAACTTAATGAGGAAGTTTGCCGCGGATTTATCTGTTGCAAATCTTTTTAATTCGCTATATCTCTAAGTAAGGTTATGATGAAGCATTCTAGTCGCCAATTTGGCGACTAATTTTCAGGATTTGGTCGCCAAAGTGAAAAATTTTGTCGCATTGGCGCCTGTATTAGGCGCAATTTCACGCCCTGTGATAGACTGCATTCCACCCCTCCCTGAGTACTAATGATGGCCCCCCTCGATAAAATAGTCCAAAAAAAAGTTGGTCCAAAAAATGGTCCAAAAATGGTAAAAAAAATAGTGCAAAAAATAGTCCAAGGGTCCGGTCCAAGGGTCTAGTGGTCCAGTCCAAGGGTCTAGTGGTCCACTTCGTATTTTATTTCTTGCCGTCAATGCTGGCTTTACCAACAAGCCCTGCTCCCTGCTGAGTCGCTCTTGACTCTCCCCTAAGGACAAGAATGGCGAAATACATAACCTTTTTGTTCGTTGGTCGACATATTTCGGTCTTGGTATAATTCTTTTTGTTGCTTGCTGCGGCGGCTCTCCACCGTTTCGCTGGGCCGGCTGCGCAGTACCGCTAGAGAAGGCAGAAGGTGAGAGGAATCGGCAGGTGCTTGCCCCTGTGTCGGCAAGTACTGCGTGAGCTAATCGGGAAACCAATAAAACAATGTAATAGATAATTGCGAAAAGAATCAAATTTTTGTAATACTCCGTCATCACCTGATCATCATCATTCATTCTTCCGTCATTTGATGTTCAAATAAACATTCTGAATTGTCTTGTCAAACCATAGTATATCTGTGCAAGACTGAACCCGCAGGGAAAATTTGTAAAATGTATAAGTACTCGATTTACACTCGCACATTTGTGAATTCAATTTTAAACACCAAACATTCATTTTGAACAATAAACAACTGCCTGTAAAGAGAGAAAACTTAAAGTAGTAAACGCTTAATAGGCTGTTTTATTCAGCCAGTGAACAATCATAATATTCAGCTAAAAAGTTGAAAAAAGTTTGTACATTTGTGATATTTTACGACTTTTAATCAAAGCTCTGTATAGTTTAATTTTGGTGGTACATATATTTATACATATATATCCATATATATATATTTTTTATTAAATGTGTCCACTATGCTACAATTCGCAGACCTATGCTAGCTATGTGTGAAGCACCTGATGTAATTTCTACCTTGTCAAAAATTTGAAAATTTTAACAGGTAAACTAGCTCTCATGCATTCTTTCTTTTCAATTTGTTTAAAAAATTATTATGCTTACGATCATACCTTAAACAAGGAAGACTAATCTTCAAAATCTATATCAAAACAACAGGTCTAATTAAAAAGTTTATATAAAAATATTTCAGGAGATTCTGTCCAACAATCATTAGATGCTACTATTGGAATGATTTTCCCATATCTATACGGGAGAAGACTACCAGAAAACTATTTCAAAGAGAATTTTCAAGTACTTTTCTTAGTTTTTAATTACTGCCATACTTTGACCCTGCACCATGGCAGTCCTATGTAATAAGCACCTGGTGAAATTTCTATTTTTTTCAAAAAATTAAAAAAATTTATAATGCTCACTTTCTTCTGTCCACTCTTCCCATTTACTTCATTAAAAAAGTGTTTTATCCCGATGAATACGTCCTGAGCTCAGGCTGTAAGACTTGTCTTTAACAAGTATAATGCTGTTACGGGGTCTAATCAAAATGATAAACATAATTTTTCTCATAATCAGTGACTAGAACGTCCCCATCCTTCGACACGGCAACAAAATACGGTCTGTGGAAACATTGTTCAGTCTCTGACAAAAAGTCTTCCTTAGTGGTAAATACTTTCATGACCTATTACACCATACATTATTTCATACATTATGATATTTATTTCATACATTCGCACTTCCACAGGGGATAGCTTCGAAACCGCTGATCTAGAGATTGAGGACAAGGAAGATGGTAGTTACAGAGTAGAATACTCACCACCTCATATCGGATTGTATGAAGTGAAAATTGAAGTGAATGGACAGCCGCTGGATGGTAGTCCGTGGAGTGTGCAAGTCATACCTCATCAGTATCAGTTGAAGTTCAGTTTTGGTTCAAATGGCAGTGGACCAGGACAGTTTAATGGACCTTATGATATTGCTGTTGACAAGAAAACAGGAACTGTTGCCGTATCTGACCATGAAAATAAAAGAATTCAGCTGTTTGATTCTGATGGCCGCTACCTGAGAGAGATAGGAATGAGGGCTAGCTGTAGCTCATTAGACTTTACCAAGTCCAGTCACATAATTGCTGTTACAGTCTGGGAAGATGATTGATGAGAAAAATTGCGTTTGTCTTTTTCACTAAACCAGTAATAGCGATAAACACGTTTTAGATGAGTCTTACAGCCTAAGCTTAGGTCTCATTCATCAGCATAAAGCATATTTTGTAACGAAGTAAATAGAAAGAGTGCACAGAACAAAGTAAGCCGTACAATTTTTTTGAAATTTTTGATAAGGTAGAAATTTCACTAGGTGTTTATCACCCAGGACTGCCCGGCATTTGATATATAGTGGACACATTTGATTAAAAAAGAATATATTTATATATAGTGAAGTATCATGAATCTTAAAACTTATCTACTCTTTTGGTGGTTGTTGATTCTGTCCATTTATTACACTCTTATGGTTATAGTTAGTAGAACATAGCTTGTTAGGCGTTTACAAGCAGTTGTTTATGGACCACCATGAAAGTTTGGTGCATTGCCCTTATTGAATAAAACATGAAATAATAATGATAATAATAATAATGATAGCAAAAGTTAATCAACAAATCAGGAATTGGAATTAAAAGGGGTAAAAAATAACAACCATCAAAAGACCTTCTAGTAGTGGTACCTTACCAGTACATTGAGGTTTTTCTTTTGGCTGGAAGCAACACTTCTTCTGTGCGTTGTGGGTTATTTAATGTAAAGAAACACGCTAGTTGAATCCAAGAATGGTTATAGCCAACTTAACGCCTCGTTGGCTCTTTTACCATTTCATATGGAATAATTGTTAAATATCAATTAGAGGATTATTAGTTGATCTAATACCAAATTCTCAGAACTAACATCATAGGAATGGTCTAGCAGATAGTAAGGAGAACTGCTAATTAGATTTTGAGTGTGAAAGGGTTAAACTAATTAGATTTCCTCCAATTTGAATTATATTTTAATATAAACAATACCAATAAAATAGAGGAAAAGGTGGTGCAAGGTCAAAGTAAGGCAGTGATAAAAACTGAGAAAAGAAATACTAGAAAATTGCTATTTGAAATAGTTTTATGATAGTCTTCTCCCATATGGATATAGGAAAATCATTCCAACAGTAACATCTAATGATTTTTGGACAGAATCTCCTCAGATATTTTTTATAAACTTTTTTATTAGAGCTGTTGTGTTGATATAGGTTTTCAAGATTAGTCTTCCTTCTTAAGTTTAAGGTGTGATTGTTAAGTATAAACAATTTTTTAAACAAATTGAAAAGAAAGAACGCAGGAGAGGTAGTTTGACTGTTAAATTTTCAAATTTTGGTCAAGGTAGAAATTACACCAGTTGTTTAACACATAGGACTGCCAATTGTAACACAGTGGACATATTTAATAAAAAAAATTATCTATATGGATGTATATGTATAAATATATGTACTACCAAAATTAAACTATACAGAGCTTTGATTAAAAGTCATAAAATATCACAAATGCACAAAACTTTCTCAACTTTTTAGCTGCATATTATGATTGTTCACTGGCTGAATAAAACAGCTTATTAAGCGTTGTGCTTTCCGACACAGGGGCAAGCACCCCGCCAATTCCCCTCACCCTCTGTCTTTTCGAGCGGTACTGCGCAGCCCCACAGCGAAACGGTGGAGAGCCGCCGCAGCAGGCAACAAAAAGAACTATACCAAGACCGTAATATGTCTACCAACGAACAAAGGGTTTACTTGGGGAGAGTCAAGAGCGACCCTGCAGGGGGCAGGGCTTGTGGGTAATGCCAGTATTGACTCTGGCAAAAGACATCGCCAGTGAAATAACAAATCTCTTTGGGCATTGTTTTGGGATCGTTGATGAGCAAATTCTTCCATTTCATTACTTCGGGTAAGGGGAGCCAAAGAAAATGGAAATCTCTCGGCGACTTTCTGTGGAAGCCCTTCTTGGTCTTCTTAAAGAGGTCTTCTGTCAGAGTGTAAATTGAGCTCGTGCCTAAAGTGCCTATGATACGATTTTTTTTTTGTATTTTCTGGTTGATAGCTGTATTTAAAATTAAAAATAATCGACCAAAGCGCCTACCGAGTTCTCCTTGACTATATTTTTGTGCATTGAAAGCTCGATTTGGCGCCCAAAAAGAGTCCTCATCAAGCGCGGACAAAACGATCATGTATCACAGCTGTGACGTAGAAAAGTGTGACGACACGTCAGCAACTATGGCGGAGACAGGAAAAATCTAGAGGTAAGGACGCACGTATTGCGTGGCCGGAGCGTCAAATGATGTTAGCTACAAGAATAATACACATATACCGGGCATTTCTATACACTACTTTCCCAAGGATTTTAGCTGCATTGCAATGATGGACGTGTTTCGATCGACGACGTTTCGATTTTACTCTTCAATGTCGTCAGTCGTATGCTCCATACCGGCTTCATAGACGACTATTACGAACACATACCACTAATTAAATCAGGGGAAGACAACCAATGAATTCAGCTAAAAAGAATGTTGATTAAGGGGCCTGTTCCCTCACCGAACACGATCGTTCAACATTCTTTTCAGCTGGCAGTTCGCGAGCGAAGAATGGTGAGCTCCTTGTTGTTGTTTATTTCGCGCGCTTGAATTATAATAATAACAATAATAATAATAATGATAATAATAATAATAATAATGATAATCATGATATGTCTTTATTCGCTCATAGGATAAAAATACATTTCCTATGTTACAAGTTAAAAATCTAAAGCGCACTAACTATAAAAGATGTCGAAAAATACCCTATTCTAATGCTAAATTATATTTAAAGACTAATCTATTTACATGGGTCCTCATAGAGTGGACCGTATTGTTCTTGGGTTTTCCAGAGGATTTTCTTCTAAGGTTGTAATGGGTAGACTTGATTCTAGGTAGAAACGGCGGGAGAGGATGATTTACAATGGCAGATACTTTCTTGAAAATGTTACGGTCTTGTGTTTCCAGAACGTTGGAAACATTGATATGTTTAAAACAGAACTGGTGTTTAAAACAGCGATAATGGAAGCCTTGTACAGTGGAGAGGTCAAATTCTGAGGTACCATAAACAGCTAAAGCGTGTAGAAGGTTTGGCAGAACCAGAGTTTTGAAAAGATGATTAATTTCATTGTAACCTTTTCAGCGCAAAGTTCTCATACTACTTGTCTTTCCACATGATTACATTTGCGCTTTCCTTACTGTATGAAAATCCAACCAATTGTAGTTTCCATGGTATTTTAATAACAGAAATACATTACATTAAGTTCAATACATTACAAATACATTACATTAAGTTCAAGCCCTTTCCTGAGCTGACCGATATCCTGTTGCTCGCAACAGGATATCGGTGCGAAACCTCTAGCAGATTACTGGCATAAACAGAAGCTCGAAGGGCCCGTGTATTCTCCTAACCTAGGTTTCCTTCATTCATACATTAAATAAAATTATTACATAAATAATTTACATAAATAATTAAATACACCTTCATCTTGGTGTTGATTATCAGCATGGAGTTGTTCCAGACACTTCTGGCCAGACGAGCCATCGCCGTTGCTGTCTTGCCGATCCTTGAGTTCAGCTCATCGTCTAAAGAGAGGTTGCTGGCAATGGTAGGATCCAAGCAGGTGAAAGTGTCAACCACCTGGAGAGTATAGTTACCGATGGAGATGTTGGGGATGTGGCTGGCGTTTTGGTCCATGATGTTGGTCTTCTTGAGACTGATCATCAGTCTCAAGAAGACCAACATCATGGACCAAAACGCCAGCCACGAGTGAGACCGAACTCATTACATGCACGTGCTAAACAGTTTACAAGTCGTTGTAGAGCTTCTTCGGCGTGTACCGCCAGGGCACACAACATCCCCCTGATCAATACTTTCCGCACCTTCGTCTTCGATCTGAGACGTGCAAGGTTTAATAGTTTTTCATCACGTTTGGCGTAAAGCTGCACGCCATCCTCTTATAGGCTGAAGGCATGGGAAAGCAGCAGAGAGAAGATTCCAAAAAATGTAGGAGCAAGAATCAGCTGTAACATAATAACATAACATAACAGTCGTCTTCGAAGCCGGTACGTGTATGTGTGTAATATCCTCGTAGCTAAAATCATTTGGCGCTCCTGCTACGCGCTGCATTCGTCCTTTCCTCTAGATATCTTCCCTCTCCGCCATAGTTGCCGACGTGTCATCACAGTTTTCTAGTAACATAATCGTTTTGGCTGCGCGCTTAATGGCGACACTTCTTGGCCGCCAAATCGCTTTCAATGCACAAAAAAGTGGTCAAAGAGAACTCGCTAGGCGCTTAGATCGATAATTTCTAATTTTAAATATACCTATCAACCAGAAAATACCAAAAAAAAAACAAAACAAAAAAATCCGTGGCATAGGCACTCTAAGCACAAGGTCAATTTAGAGGACCTCTTTAGAAGCCAAGAGGGGCTTCCACATCAATGCCCACAACAATGCCCACAACAATGCCTAAAGAGACTAGTTATTTCTCTTTTTGTTGCTTGCCGCATCGGCTCTCCACCGTTCGCTGGGGGCTGCGCAGTACCGCTCGAAAAGGTAGAGGGTGAGGGGAATCGGCGAGGTGCTAGCCCATGTGTCGGAAAGTACTGCGTACGCGAATCTGGAAACCGAGAAAAAATGTAATAAATAACTGTAAAGAGAATCAAATTTTTTTTAATACTCCGTCATCACCTGATCCTTATTATTCTTTTTACCCTCATTAGATGTTTAAATAAACATTCTGAAGTGTCTTGTCAAACCATCGTATATTCTGAGCAAGACTGAGCCCGTGGGGAAAATCTGTAAAATGCACGAGGACTCGATCTACACGAAAAACTCATTTTGAATAATAAACAACTGCCTGTAAATACCAGAGGTCAAGTAAATTCGTTACAAGAGGTCATACAACCCCGGGTAAAACTTTAAGTAGTAAACGCTTTATAAGCTGTTTTATTCAGCCAGTGAAAAATCATAATATATTGTTAAAAAGTTGAAAAAAGTTTGTACATTTGAAACATTTTAGGACTTTTAATCAAAGCTCTGTATAGTTTAATTTTGGTGGTACACATATAAAAAGATATTTTTTTTTATCAAATGTGTCCATTGTGTTACAATTGGAAATTCTATGTGTGAAGCATCCGTTGTAATTTCTACCTTGTCAAAAATTTAAACAAATTTAACAGGCATACTCCTATAATTTGTTTAAAAAATTGTTTATGCTTACAATCCCACCCGAACTTACGAAGGAAGACTAATCTTCAAAACCTATATCAACACAACAATTCTAATTGAAAAATAATTCTAATTCTAAAATTTTATATAAAAATATTTAAGGAGATTGTGTCCACCAATCATTAGATGCTACTATTGAAATGATATTCCTATATCTACATGGGAGAAGACGACCAGGAAACTATTTCAAAGAGCAATTTTCAATGACTTTTCTCTCAGTTTTTATTACTACCCTACTTTGAACCTGTACCATCTTTTCCTCTATTATATTTGTATTGTTTATATTAAAATATTATTCAAATTGGAAGAAATCTATTTAGCTTAACTCTTTCACACTCAAAATCTAATTAGAAGTTCTCTTTACTGTAAGCTAGACAATTCCTATGATGTTAGTTCTGAGAATTTGGTTTTGGATCAACTAATAATAATAATTTAACAATTATTCCATATGAAATGGTAAAAAAGCCAACGAGGCGCAAAGCTCCTTGTTGGCTGTAACCATTCTTATATCCAACGAGCGTGTTTCTTTCCATTAAATAACCCACAATGCACAGAAGAAGTATTTGCTTCCAGCCAAAAGAAAAGCCTCAACATACTGGTAAGGTACTGCTACTTGAAGGTCTTTTGATGGCTGTTATTTTTGACCCCTTTTAATTCCAATTCCTTATTTCTTGATTAACTTTTGCTATCATCATCATCATCATTATTATTATTATTATTATTTCATGTTTTCTTTTATTTAGTAAGGGCAATGCACCAAACTTTCATGGTGGTCCATAAACAACTGTTAATACCTAATAACTATGTGTTCTATACACTATAGCCTTTAAAAGTTAAATTTATATATATATATATATATATATATATATATAAATGAATATGGGGGTAGAGTCTACCTTGGCATGAAGTGCTCGATGCTGTGGTAGCAGAGCTAAGTAAACATAAGTTAAAGAATGAAAGAGGACGCATCGATTCTCTGTGACTCTGAGTTTCGCGCCCAAGCGCTCGTCAGACAGTCTGACGAGCGCTTAGGCGGGCAAGCAAACGAAAAATACTAGCATCAAGATCACCCTACAACAGCGCAAGCAAAAGATGAAACCTCTGCCTCAAAGAAAAATTACTTATCATCTGCCGACCTGAATTATCATGCATCACTCAATAAACGTAATGAACTCGTGTCCTCATGCCGCCACAGAAATAGAACGTTATTGCGTAACAATTGAACGAAGCATTTAAATTTACTGCCACGCCTGTTATGCAAATTTTTAATGTATATAAACGATGCTTGCGAATATCCTTAACTGTAAAATCCCCTGATGAGCGAGTAATCACGAAACAGGCCTGTAGGGATGAAAGTATAATCTCTTTATTTTTTCCCTATCTCAATATATATCGCGCTCTACTTCTATGTATCGAGCACTGTACTACGGAAAAATCAAAACAGACTTCTTAATCAAATGTGTCCACTATGCTTCAAATGACAGTCCTAGGTAATAGGTACTTGGTGAAACTTCTATCTTGTCAAAAATTTCAAAAAACATACCGCTTACTTTCTTCTGTGCACTCTTTCTATTTACTTCGTTAAAAGGAGTGTTTTATGCCGATGAATGAGACCTAAGCTCAGGCTGTAAGACTTATCTAAAATGCGTTTATCGCTATTACAGGTTTAATGAAAAAGATAAACACAATTCTTCTCATAATCAGTGACTAGAACATCACCATCTTTAGACACGGCAACAAAATACGGTGTGTGGAAACATTGTTCAATCTCTGTGAGATAGTCTCCCTCAGTAGTAAATATCACGAGTCTCTGGTTCCCAGTATCACAAACGATCAAATTGTTAAATTTGTCAGTAGCAAGGCCGACAGGATAAGATAAACGTCCGCGACCAATATCATACAAGAAGTTTCCCTCCGCATCAAAAACTTTGACACAATCAGTCTTAGAATCAGAGACAAAGTAAAAGTCTGTTTCTTCATGGTAAATGGCGTACTTCATTGACTGATCATGCTCTGAAGCAGCAATTCGTATTTCTAACTCTGTTCCGTCAGAAGAGATGACTGTGACCTCATTATTCTTTTGATCACATACCGTGATATAATCATCGTCATCCGCAGTGGATATATGAAAAGGAAACTTCAAGTGCTCACTGTCGATGTGCTTGACAAACTGACCCTCCTCAGAAAACAAAGAAATTTTGTGAACGTCACCAGGAGTAACGGCAATTATGTCACCGGACTCAGTAAAATCTAATGAGCTACAGTAAGCCCTCAGTCCTATCTCTCTCAGATAGCGGCCAGTAATATCAAACAGCTGAATTCTTTTATTTTCATAGTCAGATACGGCAACAGTTCCTGTTTTCTTGTCAACAGCAATATCATAAGGTCCATCAAACTGTCCTGGTCCACTGCCATTTGAACCAAAACTGAACTTCAATTGATACTGATGAGGTATGACTTGCACACTCCACGTGCTACCATCCAGCGGCTGTCCATTCACTTCAATTTTCAATTCATACAATCCGATATGAGGTGGTGTGTATTCTACTCTGTAACTACCATCTTCGTTGTCCTCAATCTTTAGATCAGCGGTTTCGAAGCTATCCCCTGTGGAAGTGCGAATGTCACATTTTATGCAATCAACCTCATTATAACACTGTCTTTCCTCTGAATCCCTTGTGATGATGAAAAAATATGTCTCATTCTGTTCTTCTACCTTCTCACAAAGACCGTTGACAAGTGTCGATGAGGGATCCGTATGACTCACAACAACTCGATCCGAAATATCCAATTTCTGCTCTATTACGTAATGAACACGAGGTGGTTTGTATATCTCATGGTGGTTTGTATATCTTAAAAGGTCCTCGCAGCGTCCAATAATCACTGGCTTCGTTTGCAGAATTTCAGCATTGATATTCCTCTCCAAGATATTCTCCCCTTGTTCCAAAGAACTTTTCAACTGCACGACAGCGAGCTGGAAGTTTTTCAGACGTGTTGCGTGAGCTTTTTGATGCGCTTGATTAATTTCATCGAATTTCGCATTCATTGACGCCTTATGCTCCGTTAATAAGCGAATACAATCGTCCACAGTCTCGTTCATCTTCTCTCTGGCAGCCGATATTTGTGTTTTGTTTTTGTTCATTAATTCAGTTTGGTTCTTCATTTCATTTTCTAAAATAAAAACTTTCGCTTTCACTTTCTTCAAAGCCTCGTCTATTTGCATCTTTTGTTCATCTGCAGCTTTCTGCACATCAACCATAGTGTGGTGATTATGACTCACAACACTGCACTTTATGCAGGTGCAAACGTTACAATCTTTGCAATAATACTCCAGTGGTTGATCTTGATGATATTGCTCTGAACACATGACTGGTCTACGAATCAACTTTTCGACATCGTTTGCCTGCAAATTGTCGACAGAGATATTTTTGTGACCTCTTGTGGCCTTGAAGCGTTGATGAGCTTTAAAACAAGTTGTACAGAGAAAGCTCTGGCACTCAAAACAATAGTGAGTTGCAGTGTTGTTTTCTTCGCAACTGCCGCATTGTTGGGACTCTGTACCACCATCCGTTAGAGCGAGGAGATCCACCAATCGGTTGAGATGAAAAGACGCGGGTAGGCTGCCAAACGTGTCTTCTTGAGGGATTTGAAAGCTAGCCTGACAAACCGGACATTTAATTGCTTTCCGAAGCAGTCTTCTCGTGTAGTGTGCGTGTTTGTCGAGGCATACCAAACAGAATGAGTGTAAACATGGCAGAGTCTTGGGATCTTTGACTGTCTCTAAGCACAGAGGACATTCAGCTTCTTTCTTGAGGCTTTTAAACAGTTGTTGAACATCCATGGATAAACTGGCTCCTCGACTGGTACCCGTATTAACAAAAGATTATTGTCTGACAGCTTCTCGAGGAAGGTGTGCTTAACCGAAGCGCTTTCTCGAGGCAACCACAAGCGTTCCACTCAACGTGTCTGTGCATGTATGAAAATATATCTGTGACAGTTATGAATAATCAGACCACTGAGTGATGGATATTTTCATGCGGCATGCTCTAAATATATCGGTAAAATTGATAGGATGATATGTTTTTTTAATACCTCCCGTATTGTTTCATTGTTACTCGATCATACAAATTATTTTAATCGGCTTTTCCACTGACGTTTTGTGTGCCAAAATTCTTGCGCTAGGCCGCAGCGTTTCTTCCTTTTTTATGTCATGCGTATGCAAAAGTGCCACCTAAATACTGGACTTAAATTGTTCTTGAAAATATCACGTCTACGATCCTCCACTGTTGAGTTATACGTGTGGCTTTTTAGTAGACTTGTGCACCATCATTTGCTTCACGTTTCCCTCTGTGTATATAGTATATAATTACTAAATTTGTATATCTTCCTTTTGTCGTTGACCTTATCAGACGGGATCACGGAAATTTCGGCCCTTAGCCGTAAGTTTTCATATGCGCTATTGCAATTTTAGCGTTTATACCTTTAGAATATAAAATCTTTGTTTGTACAATCGTACAAAGCAATCTTATCTCTTTTCAGATACACAGGTTTCCCCTTTTTGATACATAAACAAACGTTTAAGTGTCATATCACGCATTGCACTACGCACATTGATGATTAAAACAGCACAGTTTCAGCGCTGGATAATTTTTCAAATAACAGGTTTGT
Source organism: Pocillopora verrucosa (assembly GCF_036669915.1). Classification (NCBI taxonomy): domain Eukaryota; kingdom Metazoa; phylum Cnidaria; class Anthozoa; order Scleractinia; family Pocilloporidae; genus Pocillopora; species Pocillopora verrucosa. The sequence goes on along the minus strand of NC_089319.1, from coordinate 18,287,120 downwards.
TTTTAGGGCAAACTTCCCACCTTCAGAAGCCGAAAAAAAAATCGATTTTTCTTTTATTTGACTAAATTGAATTCAAACATTCAACCTAACGTTTCCGCAAAATTATTTCCAGAAATCTTTAAAAGCACCCGAGTTATTTAGAAAAACGTATTTTCAAATAAAAGTTAATAAATCAGGAAGGTGTCATAATCTCGCTCGCTCACCTGGGCGAATCCCGCGCGGCAACTGTTCATGTTTGGGCTCGATTTTCATGTTTATTCCATATTTTGTTTACATCGCGCACTTTACAAAATTCACTCGTGGAATCTATTTGCTCATGAAAAAATCAAAAGCGAAAGAAAGTCCGTGGTAAAAAAAGAGAAAAAAAAAAGAAACAGGCCCAAAGAAGAAAGAAAGTATCATTCTGTCAAGAAAAGAAAAAATAATAATTAGTTTATGAAAGCGACTGGTACTGGCGGAGCTCCTCGCTGGCGAACAGAGAAGTCGCCGTCAAACCAAAACTTGCCATGCATGATGTTAAAAACGAGGTTTTCTTTTGTTTGCAAGTACCAGCCCTGGTACAAAACATTAATCAATGACAAGAGGATGATAAATAAATTTAGTAATGATATACTGTCCACACAAAGGGAAACGTGAAGCAACTGAAAGAGGATTCGTGATAAGCGGTGAGTGTCATTTAGCATCGGAACAAGTCAACTTAAAGGTATACGCATGACTCAACAATGGACGATCAAAAAACGAGAATTGGCCATATTTTCACTTACAATTGAAGTCCAGTGTTTAGATGGCCGTTTCGCATTCGCATGACAAAAGAAAAGCCCAGCTCAAACATTTTGACAAAAAATAGTCATTCAGAAAAACCGCTCAAAAAAATTTGTATGATCCAGTAAAAACTCCTTTAAGCAGTAGCATTTACCTCTATAACCACCTTCCACCCCTCCCTGCGTACTAATAGTTCGTCCTCGCGCCTCCACCCTCACTAAGTAACAAAAGTCTGCCTCTCAACACTCCCTAAGTACTGATACAGGGCGTGAATTTTTTTTTCTGATTGCCACTTGGCTCCTAAATTCTTCAAAGTGGTAGCCAATTCAAAAAGAGTTGGTCGCCATTTTCAAAGACAAACAAAACCTTTTTTTACGCTATCAGCGCTCTAGATAGACCCTCTAAAATTAAGTTTTGAATTGTCTTGTCAAACCATCGCATATACTGCGCAAGACTGAACCCGTAGGGAAAATTTATAAAATGTACAAGTACTCGATTTACACTTCATCTACACGCGCACATTTGCGAATTTAATTTTGTACACCAAAAATTTATTTTGAACAATAAACAACTGCTTGTAAAAAAAGAAAACTTCTAGTAGTAAACGCTTTATAAGCTGTTTTATTCAGCTAGTGAACAACCATAATATGCAGCTAAAAGGTTGAAAAAAGTTTCTACATTTGTGATATTTTACGACTTTTAATCAAAGCTCTGTATTGTTTAATTTTGGTGGTGTGTGTATATATATATATATATATATATACCCCTAGAGATATTTTTTTTGATCAAATGTGTCCGCAGTCCTCCATGTGAAGCAATTGATGTATTTTCTACCTTGTCAAAAATGTAAAAGAATTTAACAGGCATACTACCTCTCATACATTCTTTCTTTTTAATTTGTTTAAAAAATTGTTTATGCTTACGATCATACCCTAAACTTAAAAAGAAAGTCTAATCTTTAAACCCTATATCAACACAACAGGTCTTATTGAAAAATTTATATAAAAATATCTAAGGATATTCTGTCCAACAATCATTAGATGTTACTACTGGAATGATCTTCCCATATCTATATGTGAGAAGACTACCAGAAAACTATTTCAAAGAGCAGTTTAAAAGAATTTTGTAAACTTTGTCCTGTTTACTAGGGGTAGAACTCTAACGAAGGAGACTCAATTAAACTGTTTATTCCGCTCTCGTATTCGCTTATTTACATCGGGTGTGTAAAAAGCTACTCTGCAAAATTTGTAAGAAATCACTCTCTTATACGATATTTTCTACATTATGATTGGTTGTTGCCAAGTACTGATTTAAAAAGGTCATTCAAGGTTGCGTTGATTATGTAAACCATTCAATGTCCATAATGTTCGCACTCATCATCTGACATGTGTCACGCACGAATCAAAGTCTCCGACAAGAACTTCTTTTCTCATTTTTTATTACTGCCTTAATTTGACCCTGCACCATGGCAGTCCTAAGTAATAGGCACCTAATGAAATTTCTATCTCGTCAAAAATTAAAAAAAATCATGATGCTTACTTCCTTCTGTCCACTGTTCCCATTTACTTAATTAAAAGAGTGTTTTATGCTGATGAATGAGTCCTAAGCTCAGGCTGTAAGACTTATCTTTAACAAGTATATCGCGATTACGGGTCTAATCAAAACGATAAACACAATTTTTCTCAAAATCAGTGACTAGAACGTTTCCATCTTTAGACACGGCAACAAAATACGGTGCGTGGAAACATTGTTTAGTCTCTGATAGAAAGTCTCCCTCAGTAGTAAATATCACGAGTCTCTGGTTCCCAGTATCACAAACGATCAAATTGTTAAATTTGTCAATAGCAAGGCCGACAGGATAAAGTAAACTCCCGCGACCAATATCATACAAGAAGTTTCCATTCTCATCAAAAACATTGACACAGTCAGCCTTAGAATCAGAGACAAAGAAACAGGCTGTTTCTTCGTGGTAGATGGCGCACATAATTGACTGATCATACTCTGAAGCAGCAATGCGTGTTACTAACCCTGTTCCGTCAGGAGAGATGGCTATGACCTCATTACTCTCTTGATCACATATCGTTATGTAATCTTCGTCATCAGTGGATATATGAAAAGGAAACTTCAAGTGCTCACTGTCGATGTGCTTGACAAACTGACCCTCCTCAGAAAACAAAGAAATTTTGTGAACGTCACCAGGAGTAACGGCAATTATGTGACCGGACTTGGTAAAGTCTAATGAAGTGCAGTTAGCCCTCAGTCCTATCTCTCTCAGGTATCGGCCATAAGAGTCAAACAGCTGAATTCTCTTATTTTGGTAGTCAGATACAGCAATAGTTCCTGTTTCCTCACTAATGGCAATATCATAAGGAGTATTAAATTGTCCTGGTCCGTTACCAGTTAAACCAAATTCAAAATCATACTGATACATAGGGATGACAACAACACTGCAAGGACTATCATCCAGCGGTTTTCCATTCACTTCAATCTTCACTTCAATCTCCTCCTCATCTATTCCAACACGATCTGGTGTATAATATACTGTGTAGCAACCATCCTCATTGTCTACAATTTCCAGATCTGTTTCCAAACTATCCCCTGTTGAAGTGCAAATTTCACACATAATATGATCATCCTCGTTATAGCACTGTCTTCCAAATGAATCTCTCGTGAAAACAACAAAATTTGTATCTATCTGTTCTTTCACTTCCCTCAAAAGTCCTTCGACACTTGACAAAGAGGGATCTGTTTGGCTCACCACAACTTGATCCACAACATCCATTTTCTGTTCTATAACGTAATTTACATGGGGTGGTTCGTAAGTCGCAGGTCTTTCTGCTTTCAAAAGGTCCTCGCAGCGTCCAATAATCACAGGCTTCGTTTGCAAAATTTCAGCATTGATATTCCTCTCTAAGATGTTCTCACCTTGTTCAAGAGAACTTTTTAACCGAGTGACAGCGAGCTGGAAGTTTTCCAGATGTGTTGCGTGAGCTTTTTGATGCGCTTGATTAATTTCATCGAATTTCAAATTCATCGACGCTTTATGCTCCGTTAATAAGCGAATACAGTTGTCCACAGTCTCGTTCATCTTCTCTCTTGCAGCCGATATTTGTGTTTTGTTTTCGTCCATTAACTCCATTTGGTGCTTCATTTCATTTTCGAAAATAACAACTTCTGCTTTCACTTTCTTCAAAGCTTCAGCTATTTGCATCTTTTGTTCATCTGCAGCTTTCTGCATATCAACCATAGTGTGGTGATTATGACTCACAACACTGCACTTTATGCAGGTGCAAACGTTACAATCTTGACAATAATATTCGAGTGGCTGATCTTGGTGGTATTTCTCTGAACACATGGCTGGTCTGCGTATCAACTTGTCAACATCGCTTGCCTGCAAATTCTTGACAAAGATATTTTTGTGACCTCTTGTGGCCTTGATGCGTTGATGAGCTTCAAAACATGTTGTACAGAGAAAGCTCTGGCACTCAAAACAATAGTGAGTTGCACTGTTGTTTTCTTCGCAACTGCCGCATTGTTGGGAATCTGTGCCACCATCCGCTAGAGCAAGGAGATCCACCAATCGGTTGAGATGAAAAGACGCGGGTAGGCCGCCAAAAGTGTCTTCTTCAGGGATTTGAAAGCTAGCCTGACAAACCGGACATCTGATTGCCGTCTGAAGCTGTCTTCTTGCGTAGTTTGCGTGTTTGTCGAGGCATACCAAACAGAATGAGTGTAAACATGGCAGAGTTTTGGGATCTTTGACTGTCTCTAAGCACAGAGGACATTCAGCTTCTTTCCTGAGGTTTTTGAACAGTTGTTGAACATCCATGGTGAAATTGGCTCTTTGACTGGCACCCGTATTAACAAAAGATCTTTTTCTGATAGCTTTTCGTGGAATGTGTGCTGAACCGAAGCGCTTTCTCGGAAAATTAACGACAGATAACCACAGGCATACCACCCGATGTGTCTGTGTATGTATCCGTGAAAGTGATGAACTATTAAACCTCTGAATGATGAATATTTTCTTGCAGCTCGCTCTGAATATATCAGTAAAATTGAAAGAAACTTAAGTAAATGATGTGTTTTTTTTTCACCTTCCGTAGTGTTTCGGACTTCCTTTCATGTATCATTCTGCAAAGCTCGTCCTAGTCTCTCAAATAACGGATACCAACGAGAGAGCGTGATAACGATACTGGACAGAGAGCAATGCATTTGCATTTGTTAACAAAAGATCATTGTCTGACAGCTTTTCGTAGAATGAGTGCTTAACCAAAGCGCTTTCTCGGAAAATTAACAACAAGCAACCACAGGCATACCATTCGATGTGTCTGAGCATACATCTGTGATAGTTATTAATAATTAAACCATAAGAGATGAATATTTTCTCGCGGCTCGCTCTGAATATATCGGTAAAATTGAAAGAAACATCAGACGTCCTTTCAAGTAGCATTCTGCAAAGCTCATTCCGGGTTTCTCAAACAGCGGAGACCAACGAAATAGCGACACTGGGAACGGAAGCAGACAGAGAGAAACGCGTTTGCAGTTATTACGTTTGTGTTTAAAATTGGGACAATATAGTGAGGAGAAAATTCTAATAGATAACTGTAATAAAAATAAGATCTTTCATAAACTGAACAATTTTTGAACGAGTAAAGGGTATTTAAAATTGAAGTAATGGAAATAAAGAGGCTTCACCGAAAGATTTTCATTTGCGTAATGAGAAGGGTGATTGAAAAGGTTTCCAAAAAAAATATGAAACATTTTTACAAATATCTGTCACAATCTGACACCTGTCAATTAGAGAGCGTGTAAGAAAAAAAAGCGCATGTACACTTTTGAAAGAACAACAGAATTAGTTTGGCAAGGGCTGTCACGACAATGCCGGTTTTCTTCAAAAACAGTCAATGATCTTACGGAAAGTATTATTCACTCTCATCGACGATTGATTAACGTACGAAGATTTGCCTCTATTCAGTAAGTAAATGGCAAGGAAATTAATTGTAAGTAAATTCAAATTTTTTTATTTTGAAGTTGTGAGAGCTTGCTCGTTGTTTGCTGTAAAGGCGTGTGTAAACCTGGTCTTTCCTACACAACAAGTAAATTCGAATGAGCACTTCAACTAGACACAAGGGGATTTAATGCGACTTTTTCTCATTGAATTCCTTCAGTTTCTTTTGTCAATTTACGGTACAAATGTCCAAAATGAACGAACTTGGAAAGACTCACCAAAAGCGTATTTGAAGTAGAACTGAAGACTTCGCTCGCCATTTCACCACGAACAAATTGTTTGAGAGAATTCAGATATTAAATGAATGAAAGTTCGATCTATGATTCAATTGTAACCAAATACCTCGCGTTTAACTTTCCAGGTACTTTTTGTAAAGGATTAAAATTAAGTACAGACGGTTTTTAGGCCGCTTGTCAACCAAAGTTATTTATTGGCTTGAGGTAGTGACCGACGTCTTCGTTTAAAAATACTGCCCAGCCGGAAAAACGAGATATTTTCCTAGAAAAATGTTAGTGAAGATTGGGATGTACTCGGTAAAGCGTTACCGTGCCCATGGGCAGAGATAGGAATACTGACCGCGCTAAGAGCCAATCAGATTGCAGGATTCGTTACCGTACTCTCTGAGAAAAAAATAAATTTGTGATATTTTATGACTTTTAATCAAGGCTCTGTACTGTTTAATTTTGGTGGTAAATCTATAAATATATGTATATTATATATATATATAGACATAGATATTTTTTCCATCAAATGTGTCCACTGTGTTACAATTGGCAGCCCTATAGGTGAGGCACCTGGTAACAGGCATACTACCTCTCATGCATTCCTTGTTTTTAATTTGTTTTTACACTTACGATCCCATGCTAAATTTAAGAAGGAAGACTTCAAAACCTGTATCAATACAACAGCTCTAATTAAAAAGTTTATATTTATATAATAAGCTCAGTTATGCACGCATTCTGATTGGTTCTCACTTATGATCTATTGGAGGACAGACGTATAGATGACGTCATCATTCAAACTTTTTTTTAATTCTTTATTGTTTAAAACAAATAGATTCCAAGTTGCCGTGCGTCTGTTCAGTAATAGATCACAGAGGACGTCAAAATGTGGTAAGAACATCAGTGACACACTCAGCTGCGCCACATGTACCATTTTTTTGTTCTTACCACATTTTGACGTCATCTGTGATCTATTACTGAGATTTTTTCCAACAATCATTTCATGGTACTATTGGAATGATTTTCCTATATCTTTACGAGAGAAGACTATCATAAAACTATTTAAAAGAGCAATTTTCAAGTACTTTTTTTCACAATTGTTATTACTGCCTTACTTTGACCTTACACTATCTTTTACTCTCTTATATTTGTATTGTTTATGTTAAAATGTAATTCAAATTGGAGGAAATCTAATTAGCTTAAGCCTTTTTCACTTAAAATCAATTAATTCGTAGTTCTCCTTACTGTCTGCTAGACAATTCCTATGATGATAGTTCTGAGAATTTGGTATTGGATCAACTAGTAATCCCCTGATTGATATTTAACAATTATTGCATATGAAATGGTAAATATGAGTTATAAACATTCTTGTATCCAACAAGTGAGTTTCTTTACATTAAATAACCTACAATGCACAGGAGAAGTGTTTGCTTCCAGCCAAAAGTAATTTACCCAAGTGTAGTAACACTTGGGTAAATAATTTTCCATATAAGGGTGATTTGGCATATGAGCTAATAACCAGAGTTGAGTTAACCATGCAAGAAATGCAATATCTGGAGTTTTAAATTTTGTAATTTTCATTAATTTTGTCTAATTTTATTTTTTCACTCAGAGGGATTAGATATTAAATTGAAAGTTTTGATCAAGTTCAATTATCTTTGATCTCGATTTAAGTCTATCATTTATTTCCAAGCTTTATAACCATTCTAATTAAGTTTACTGTGTGATTTTCAAGAAAGTCAGTCTGAGTTAACAAAATAAAAGTTTGGTTTAGGAATTAAATGAAAAAAGCATTTTACACTTAAGGTAATGTTCTCTTGTACTGATAAAACAACTCTAGACACCAGTTAGTTACAATCTGGAGTATAGAAAGGCCAATAAATTCATTTTTTGAATTATTCCAAGCAATGATTTTGTGGAAAAAAAACAACAGCAGATGTAAACAAGTAGTAAGCTGATGGTGTTGAATTATCGGTGGATGTCCAAGAGTTAAGCACTGGTGCCTGTGAGTTGACCAGCACAGCATCTAGGGTAGACCATCCCTCATCACAAAGGCAATGCATTATAGATAACAAAATCATAAAAATCTTTTGACTGTAAGTAATGTAAAAATGTTTGCAATCAGTAGCTGTACCATCAATTCAGTACATGACAGTTGCCCATAATACTGTAACACTGTTTGATTGCCTCCTGGCACTTGTTGTAATCTTGCCAGGGACGACACACAAGCTCTTCCAGCAGTCTAAGATGAGATATGAACACACTCAAGGTTCCTTCCACATCTGCTTTGAGAAGAAGAGCATCAATGGCTTGCTCAAATAACTGAGTTGAATCCTCTAAAGTGGCTCTCATCTGCCACAAATCATAAGAACAATGGCACTTGGAACAGACACTTGATGGCACTTTGCCCTCATTCTTAATGGAAAGAGGAATACGGCAGCTTGGACATTTAAACACAGGGGATGCATTGCTTGGAATATCTAAATACAAAGGAAAGTCTTCCTTGCAAGCTCTACAATGACAAGTGAAGTAATACTGACTTGCAAGTTCTTTTTGTCTTTCAGCTTTAGGAGTGAGTGCACAAAGTGTGCCATAGTTATCAGAAATTTCTTCACCCTTTGGAATATTTTTTATGGCACGCACAACACATGTGTCACCGTAAAAGTTTCTGGTCACTGATGGATCACAAGAATGATTGAACAAACTTAGGGTAGCATATATCCCTGAGGCAATTTCACCTGTTTCTGATGTGGCAACTGAGTTAAGATTCAGCTGAAGCTCTGAAACTTCATGAGCATTACAAGGATTTGACTGAAGATGACGCAAGATCAGGCCACCAATGAAGATCAGGTCATCTTGAGAGTATGGATCCTTGCCGAAAAAGCTACCTCCTTGAAGTATCTTTAACAGGAATATGGCCATCACTGTGCGGCGGAACAGATCACCAGCACTTCTGTCCTCTGAATGAGTCACAAGGCAGTAAATTGGAAGGTAATCAGATGAAATATAGCTTCCATCATCTAGGCAGCCAGATTCTCGGCTGACTTTGTCACACAGTCTTTTCCTCATTTCACGTCTGAAGTTCTTCAGGAATTTATATCTGGCTTTTACTATTATTCTCAGAGCAAGGTGACCATTTTTGCCAATTTTGGCTTTATGGATAAGGTTGAGATATTTGCATTCCACTGAATGATAACCATCCCAGCTTTGCTTTGCACAAACTACACTGCAGTACCTGACAGTAGTACACTGACAGCAAGGCATTGGGACAGTCACACGCTTCAGACAGTGATAACAGTGTGTTTCCACATGTTCTGGTAGAAGAACAGATGCAAAAGGCTTTTCAATGACCAGGATGTCTCCAACAAAAATATCTTGAGTTGCTACTGAATGACGACCATAGTCTGGGGATGAGATGATGTCCACACAACAAGAGGCTGAAGTAAACTTGATATTCCTTCCATGAGTGTGTTTTGGCAAAGCAAATTCTTGGTGCAACAGATGATCATCATTTTCATTTATATCTGTAGGCTTTTCATGACTTTTGTTTACTTTCAATTCCTGAGTTCTACATACTGAAATTTCCATTTCAAGGTCTTTCAAAAAAGTTCCTCTTTTGGTTTCATCTAGCTTGGACTCATCAAGAACCTTCTTAGCCTCTTGAAAGCAGTCAACGGCTGCACTTCTTCTACCAAGTTGTAAAAGACACTTTCCTTGTCTGTCAAGCAACTTGTACCTGAGTTCCACAGGATACCCATAGCTCAAAGCCTGTTGAATATCCTCCAAAGATTTGGAATACTCCCTTAGCTTAAACAAGACTGCAGATCTATTTGCCAGAGCAAGAGACAATTCATTACCAGGACCTTCAACAGGTGCATTCAAAATACTGCAAGTATAAACTTCTAGTGCCTTGTAATGTTGATCTTTTTGATACAATTTGTTTCCTTCCCTACGCAGCCTGATAGAATGTTCTGCTGACTTTGAATTAAAGCAAGGTTCCACCTTCATAACCTCATGGAGGCAAGCCCAATTCAGACCAAATGCAACTCTCTCTTCATCTGATTGTAGCAAGCCAAACTGAGCTGAGATCTCTTTTACATTGACTCTTTGATTTAGAATGCTACTGATGGAGGAAAACCATTCTTGAAATAGCCCTCCTTCACTGTCCTGCATTTTTCTTTAAAAGGTAGAAAACATTAAGTTATAAAATTACAGAAACAAAAGTCTGCTTTCAATAGGTTTACAAAAATTGAGTGTAATAATTCACAGACTCTCCAACCAGATGTTAAAACAATGTTTTCAGGACAGCATGAGTGGTGAGTGGGGCTATGCTGGACTGAATATCAAACCTCAGAATACTTTTCAATGCAAAAACTATTTATGAAGGGCAGCAGAGATGGCTACATGGGGGAATGCTCTATCATCCAGTGGGGAGTACTTTTTATAAATTATCAATTTTTCAACTGATAGGGGACCTCTCATTTAAGCTGGTGATGTTTTAAGATCTATAAGTACAGGTACCATATATGTCAGTCTGTGAAGAGATTCTGGAATACTGTTGTCAGGTTTTAAAAGTGCCTACCTAGTAAATTTATTTGCTTATTTTAGAGGTGGCTCAAGGGAAAAGTTGCTCCGCTATCTATTTAAGGTTCTGTCTGTTTTCACTTCTCTTAGGGCAGAAAAGGGATGCAGTTTTCTTAGGTTTTATTGTGCCAGGTATATGAGAGTGGTGACCTTTTGATTACAAGTGTCTTTTACAGGGGTAGGGGCTGGGATCTTGGGGTGGGGTTCCCTGACAAAACTGTGTTAGGTGAATTCTTTAGGAACAAGGTGACGCCGTTCCTTCCAAAGGCTCTAATACTCCTAAAGCACTCTTCAAATGTTGAGGCTGCTTCAGAATTCTTGGACAGAAATGCTTAACTTAGGAAATCGAAAAACAGACCATCGATCAAGATATCAACAATCATAACAACACAAGATCACAGTAAAACGGGTGTAAAACTATGCAAACCTTCGTAACACCTGCATTGTCTTTTTTACCTTTCAAATTTGGAAGACTTCAGGCATCGATCTTTGCCATCATTTCACATTTAAATCTAACCCGCGCGGTCAAATTTTTGAACAGCAGCGATACTCCATTCGAAGTCGCTGTGTCCGCCATGTTTATTGATTGTTTACAAAGACAGAGGTAAGACTGGGACTTAACCACTATCAAGGGTAGGGTCGTATAAGAGAAAGAGAGCTAGGGTGAAAAGCTCAAAGAAACTGTAATTGTAAAAAATATCTCTTTTAGATAAATAACTGGTATCATTTGCCACAAGTTCCTTGAAAGCAAGAGATATTTGTATTTTTAAGTGACTAGAGAGATGAGTATGGGGTCATATTTGAAACACCCTCCCCCTTAATCATTAATTTGCAGTTTAAAAAATTTAGGTCATGCAAGATTGGACTCAAAGGTGCTTCAGGTGGGAAAGAAAAGAATTTATGAAAATTCCTTAGGAGTCTTAAAGAATTCTACATTGGTAAACTGTTATGCATTGTACTTATGTTCTCTTGCAAACAGAAGTGTCTTACACCCTTGAGGTTCAAATTTGAACTTACAATCTTCAGCTGTAGCAAGTTGTAGGCACATCTTTGGCAAAGTTTTGAACTAATCAGAATTTTGTTGGAGATATGGGTGATAATGAAAGGGAAAATCTCCCTAGCTAGACTCCTAGAAAGCGGGTTTTTTCAGAAGAACATTTATTAACATAAAACGGTTGATACAGGGCAAGACTACCTATAGTTTCACTGCTAAGTAATTTTTTTTGGTAATAGACAACTTAAAGTAGACTGGTTAGTGGGACTTACAGAGCTCTCTCTGCCTGATTGTGGAAGAGAAAAAAACTCAATTGATAACTTGGCATAACCAGCCATAACAGGATGTTTGGGAGACATTTTGCATATCTTTCAGTTTGGCAGCCAGTGATGAATATTCTGTACAAAATTATGTACCTTGTCACCATGTATAAATTACAGACCAGCCCTAGTACCCAAGAAGGAACCCTGCAAATAAAGTATTAGATTCTGCAAATGAGAATCTCTCTAGTAATTTATGACTTAGTCATGTAAGATGTTAAATTGATGCACTTCAAGGATAAGTAATTTTGGTAATTTGAGCAGAAAAATTTCTATAAAATAAGAAGTACTACCTAATGTTATTTTCCACTCCTTCATCAGGAAGGCTTCTATGAAACCTAAAATTCTACTTGATGAGAAGCAGCAGGCAACCAACCTCACTGGTTACTTTGTATTGTTTTACTGGCTACTTCAGTCACCACTTCAAGATGCCCCAGAGAAGAAAATATGGATTGACTTAAAAACTTGACACTCAACACAATGCCTTTTAGACAAATCTGTCTACTCCAACTCAGAAAAACAAAAACATATTCTTGCAGAAACAGTGTAATATATCTTATCTAGACAACACTTAATACTACAGAATATCAATATTGCTAACACCAAAGGGCTAACAAACAACTTGTAAAAACTGCTAGGAGTAACATTGCTTGTAAACTTAAAATTATGTGGTCTAATATACAATAAAATATGCTATAGAGGCTGTTGTAAAGCTCTCTCCTATAAAAAAACTTTATGGTTGTCCCATTTAAAAGCATGTCTTAAGCAAATGACAATGAAAAAAAATCTAAATATAATTGCACTGTCTTTCTATTTTTGAAGAGCTAATTTAAATCCAAAAGAAAACAGAAGTTCCCCCCATTTATTCATAACAAGTGCAGACACTGGGGAAACAGACAACAAAGATTTTAATAACCTACAGGTAAATACAGTTCATCCTAAACACTTCCCCTGATTTTGTAAAAGGAAAACATTTATGTCATACCCAAGATTACACAATTTATTAAAATGATATTCTAATTGTACCTATAGTAAGTAAGGTTTAGTACTTTTAGCTTGCAGTTTTGAAGTGCAAGCCAGTGAAACCCTTCAAAAGATGACATACTGCCTGGAGGACTACTTGGAGAGTCAGAGGTTCAACACAGCATATCAACATTGTTATGTTCCACTCAAAGTGTGCCCAAGCACCATTTCTAGAAACTGAAATAAAATGTTGAATGAGAATTCATGGAAATCAAATTTCCTAGATATAAGACATAGGGCAATTTCAAAAACCAACATAAGCATTACTGGAAAACCATACAGGGTGCAGTTCTGTAAAAATTTTGGCCTTTTCCCAAATCACTGGCTATACAAAAGTCTCCCTTTAGTACTTTCAAGCTAACTCAAGGAGATCACAATCCCAATTACAACCAATGACAAAGCCTTCATTATGTTTCCTGGGAAGCAAAGTGCTTCCATCCTGGTTCAAATGTCAGGGAACCTTTAAAAGTGCTTTGTGAGAGAGTTAATGATTTTCTTACCTATTTTTAACTGGTAGTCAAATGAAGATATCGACAACAACAACAAATTCATAGATAAATGAAGTTTATCATTTTCCAGCTGAACATATAAATCAGAACAGGACAGGTCTGCTCTTTACAGCTGCTCAAAAGTCCCACACATTACACGTTCCTTTTCCTACCTGGTCTTATACAATATACCAAGGTGAAAAATTAAAGTGAAACAATTCAGAAAAAACTTGTTTCACTACAGGACTGATTTGTCAAAACTTTAACAAATTACAACCCATCACTTTCTTACCTGTTCATAATTGATGGTAACTGTGCCAGTCTGTTGATGATCATGTTTCCTAAAAGCATCTGTTAAAGATTTCAGCATAACACAACACTGAATGAAGTCATCAAACTTCATCGTGTGAACATTCAAGCGATCAAATTTGCGCACACACAGATTACAGAAACTTGGTGATCTGAAAAAAAGAAAAACAATCAAATTAGTGCCTTCAACTATTTCTCCACTTTCAGATATAGCAGCCTTTTCCTATAGCTTCTGCTTGTTGGTTTTGTGAGGGCACCACTTGTTTAGGTTATCAAGAAAAATAAACTAGAAGTGATGAAGACCTAAACATTTATCAGAATTCATTTCCAGTGTCTCTGACAGGTTTTAACTGCACGAGTCAAGGATAACCCTGACAGTGGATGCAGTGGCCTAGTGTTAAAAAATGTGGACTCTGAGTCAAGAAGTCCAGGTTCATGTCCTAGTTGGGTCCAAGTTATTGTCACTGAAAGGAGTTTTAGATACACTAAGACAAACCAAATAACATAACAATTGAAGTAACTCAGAGTTGGCAAACTCATTAACTTACAATCTGTATCCAAAGCTTGTGAAGGCTGTTTGAAGTTCATTAGCATCAATTGTTCCTGATCGGTCACGATCAAAGCTTTATTGGCGAATTAATAAACGAGAAACTTTAATGATTACAGAATATATAATCAAGAGAATTCTTAATATTAACAAATTTTTTTTAATTGAGATCAACATGTAGTTTTTGTACCCATAAGAATTCCAAGACACTGACAAGGTTATCATAATTAAAAGAAGCTCAGAATTAAAAACAGTAAAATCTCATGTATCTATCAAATGGATGGCTATCACAATGACAAATCACATGTGAATGATGTCTAACATCCTGCTGAGGACCACTTATTAAATCCTACCTAAAAGCTTGAAAAATTTCTGGCTGCTACCATTTAAGTTTTCTAGTCAAACCTATTTTCACTTAGACACAGACCATTTTTTGCTTAACAAATATCCACTAAGTCATATCTCTGTAAATCCACCTTCCCCATATAAATCAAATATATTCACCACTCTTTTATTACATATGCAGCCTAAAAATTGGAGCAGGAAAAGTGATACAGCTGTATTAAAAACCTGAACTCATAATTGAATTCATTTTCACACACATTTATATGTTTATGGAAATTAATAGCAGTGATTGAGCTCACTGAAATTTTATTTTAAACACCAATATATTATCTTACAAACTTCTGTACCATATCTTGCTTATCAAGTTAATAAATGATTCAGCATTACCTGTCAAAACATTGTTTCCACTGCTGGATGTATTTCCACAGTGCTGAAAATTCATGAATGTCAATTGTGCCAGATCTACAAAGGTAAATTTTACACACATTTATTGAAAAAGATGATCAGTATCATAAGTTTAACAAATTTTTTTATAACATTATGTGGAGTAGTTCTCTTCAAGACAAATAAACAAAGCTGACTTCAAATCAGCAGCTTCACCAATTCTCCAGGTAGACTGGTTTTATATGTCAGTGAAACTAACAAAACAATGGTGCTGTGTATTATGACAACAGTTCTGACAATAGGTGCACAGGCAGGGTGGCATTCAAGACAGAGGTACTTACTGATCTTTGTCAAACATGCCAATCATTAGTCGGCAAGTTTCTGGATTAAACTGCGACCAGTTGTTGTTTAAGAGAGCTTGCTGCAATTCTTTGGCAGTTATTTTTCCAGATCTATCCTGATCAACTGCCTGAAACCAAATTAGGCTTAAAAGTCATTATTCATTTAAAATCAAACAGATATGAACATATATAATGATGTAGTTGTTGGCTACTTTATAGCACATTTTACAAAATTTTCAGGCGAGATCCTCAATAAATTCTTCAAGCCTTGAAAACTGGAACTCGAGTCTTGATTCTAAAAGAAGGAATTTAACTTCTACAGAGCCTCTCTCAATACAAGATAACTGCAGAGTAGACCTCCTTAGCATGTTTTGTTCATCCATTTCAGGTCACAAGGGAATTCCCAGCTTTACCTTTTGTATAAATACACATGAATAACAGGAAATTTGAAATAAATAGTCATTTAAAGTATCATTGCAAGACTGGAAAGGGGTAAACAAAACATACAAGCTAAATAGGTCTCTTGTCCAAGAAACATATACAGATAATTGGAAGGGAGGAACCTACCCCAGAATAACATCCTATCAAAGGAGAGTACCAACAAAGTATTTCTTTAGTAAAGGTTTTGTTTACTTTACCTGAAACCAATCCCAGAGGACTGGATCAACCCCAGGAGGAGGACCTGGACGGCCTCCCCACCCCCCTTGATAACCAGGAGGATACTGTGATGCTGGAGGTGGAGGACCATATGGGTTCTGCTGTTGATATCCCTGTGGTTGACCATAATTGTACTGCCCACCCTGTTTTAATAAAGAGAGAAAACTATTCAAGATTTTCTGCCTTAAGACAATAACCTGCACCCTGAGCATTCTTCTTTTAACATTTTCATAAGTAGCTTTGTCTTCTTTTTCTTCTGAGTTAAAGGGGTACATCTGTTGAATACAACATTTTCACTGGCTTTTATTTCCTAAAAAATTTCAACCATGCTAATCTTACAGTGTATTCAAGGTGATGATGGGTTTTTAAGCCTTTTTTTTCAATAACAGGGCAAAAGCCTCTGGTTAGGCCTTTTTCTGTAAAATGAATGCACCTTACCCTAAACTACCCCTTGACAGCTAGTAAAACTTTTGTTTCATTTTCAACATGCTAGGGTAAAAATCCATGACATTCCCTTTGACAAGACAACAACCAAATCCATCATGTTTTAGAGGAATCCAACTTTGCTCATTTCTTACAATTAAATTTTATTTACTGGGCTGTTGCATCCTTTTGTGACAGGGCTCAAAAATAACAAGTTTCACCAAACATAATGCAAGCGGAAAAAGGCTGTTTTCTTTAAAGCCATGTGTCAGTCTTTCTGCCAAATGACGACTATGATAGCTTTCATTTAGCAATCTTTCATATGCGTCAATAATGAAATCACAAAATAAACAGAAAACATAGCAAACAGTTTAATCTAACTTGGTGTGAGATGAAAATTGTCTTGTTAGCAATTTGTCTATCGATTGAGCTGAACGAATGCATTCGAGTTATCAACTGCCAACTTGATTACAATCTAAGTAATCCATGAACGTGGAGTAGACTTACTAACATAACCTGATATGCAGGTAACGAGGTTTGCTTATAGTGCATAAACACAAGAGCAGTTACATAACAGAATGAAACGGCTTTTTAACTACTCAAGAACGAGATACACTAGCCTATCTTCCGGAAGATGTTAACATGTAACGATGTTTCAAAAACATTCGAAGAATTCGTGGCAAAAGCAAGAACTTAGAAAGTATTTGACAATACGTACATAAGCTGGATTATAACCAGGCTGGTGTCCCGGAGGAGGTTGATTCCAGGCCATAAAGGTAAAGAAAGTGCTGCAAATCGTGTTCACGAGCTATCGAGACGCCAGGAATAAGGATAAATGAACAAAAGACATTCTCTACTAGGGAGGAGACGGGAAATCCATTCTTGATATTCAAACCATGATACTTATTTAGACCTTTCACTTATTTTACCCAATTTTAAACAGTAAGAAAGAGTGAAAATTTTCTATGAGGAATCTGAGAAAATAAAGAACCTCTTAATCTAAGCAATTATGGATAATTAAAATGTACATAGGAAAAGTAGCCCTACCCTCCCTAGACAATTGGGCCACATTTAGAACCCAGCCTTCCACGACAATAGTGCCTGGTCATTTCTGTACACGAAGTAACAGGGATATGAACCAAGCATATTATACCAACTAACCTTGTTAGCGTAAACTTGGTCTGATAAATGGAGCAAAAAGACGTGTATTACAACAAAGCAGAATATATAGAAACTGTAAGTGTAACAGATCGTTGATTTGAAACCCTACATGATTCAATTTAGGCGTGTGCATGAACCATCTGGAGGCATTCTCCATTCTTCACGAGGAGTTAAACTTGTTTATTTGTTACTCAGGCATCAGGAAATAAAGTAAGCCGTCAGTCAGTTCTCTGTGGGAGTCAAAATATTGTTTTAAACGGAAAGGTAGGTCTTATGAAATCGGAGTGGTTATTCACTGTCATCAAATATCATTGAAAGTTGTTTACTGATCAACAATATTAATCCCTCTTTCAGACAATCATTCAATCGGATTGTATTTTACGTGGAGATCTTGCAAATGTCAGAATCGGAAGACAGTGCGTGATCAGTAAAAGAAGTGTAATTAGGCCGCCATTTAAGAAATTCAGCAAAGGGTTTGTGTTGTTTTTTGTTATTAACCCTCTTTGCCCAAACATCAGTATGCATATTCTCTATACTGTTCTTTATACATTTCCTAAAGTACTGACAAGGAGAACTTGTTTAACAATCAAGAGCTTCTTTAGTAGGTGATCATTTCCTTTATTCTCCTGACCTTAATATGTGATTCAGGGGTGATTCTGTAGGGAGAAATTAGATGCTGGTCATTTGAAGAGGTCAAAGGGTTAACATTTCTTAACATTTCTGCCTTATTAATTATTAGTTATTATTAAGTAATTACTAGGGAAGATGGAATTTTTTACAACTTAATGGCTTGCTTTTCAAGTGCTAGAACTATACTGTTATATCTCAAGAATACTAAATTGGTTGTACTTCTCTTCTGATTTGTATTTAGAGTTGCATTCTTTCCCCTCCATATTGGAGACCATGTTATTATTGAAGAGGATTGTGTCATCAATGCTGCTCAAGTTGGTTCTTATGTCCACATAGGAAAAAACTGTGTAATTGTAAGTTTGAAAATTAAAGTATACCTTATAAACAGTAGATTACTAAATTACTACTAGCTAAACTTTCTTCTGATGAGAATATCTTCTTTTGAATAATACTGGTCTATATGTCTACCTAGTTCTAAAATGCATTAATTAACTTACAGCCTGTATGCAATTTGTCTTGAATATGTTGGGTTGAAATGCATTCACATTTTTCAAGATCATATTTCATCCTAAGCTAACATTGTATTACCTTGGTACTAAATTTCTTCATCTGAAAAAAAGAAGGATTGAGCCACAGATTTGAAGTCCTCATATTTATATTCCTTAAATTTTCCTTTACCACATGTTAATGATCTGCTGGACTAGTCCCTCTCTCAAGAATATTTGGATGACACCTAACAATAAAGTCTTGAGATGAATTATTTTTCAATTTGGACAGAAAATGTGGAATTCAAAATTTCACATCATGCTGCTCCTCTTATTTTTTAGAGGAGTTATTTTAAAGGATCAAATCAAAACTGCCCAAGAAATACAAATAATAATTGCAATTATTGAAGTAAAGGATTACCGTTTCTCTGTTTGATGTCTTTTTAAGGGTCGCCGAAGTGTATTAAAAGATTGTTGTGCTATAGCTGATAACACAGTCCTCCCCCCTGAAACTGTTGTTCCACCTTTTACTCTGTATTCAGGCTCACCAGGTATGTCACCAATTTTTCTGTACAACTTTAGTTCCCATTATGACTAAATTGAACTGAACCACCTCCTCACCTGACTCTGATGCTTACTTCTCCTCAGGTTAACAAAACTTAAGCCTTGATCAACAACAACAGTTCCTTCAGAGAATACATTCAACTGATTGTTCAAATCATATTGTGCACACCCCTATTTCTTCATTGTAACAAAATCCTGCATATGTCATCCAACACTTTGATTAGTCTGTGCCCTTAACCCTTCAACTCCCAGAAGTGATTCACATGTAACCTCTCCCTAAAATATCTATCCACAATCTAGCAAACAGGTAATGAGAGTACTCAAATGTATCAGGTAGAAGTTGTTATCTTGATCTAACACCAAATTCTTGCAACTAATTTACAAGGAAATGTGTAGTAGCTAGAGGGGAGAATTAACAATCAGATCCTGGGAGTTAAAGGGTTAGGGGATTTTCATCAGAAACCCTGGAGAACGTTTGTTGATAACTGAACACAAACATTAATCTCCTCAAACATAGTACTTTTTATGGGTATTCTTTCACACTTGCCTGTTAGTTTCTTTGTTTTACCCTATTACTTTGGATGACTTTTTCTCCTTAAAAGCTTCAGATTTTACATAGTTGATGTGATTTATCATAGATGAATCACAGACCAGCAATTAAAAGACACAAGAGAAATGTTTTCAAATTGGATCAATGATAATTAGCATATAGTAAAACAGTGGTTAGCATTGAAGGCATGCTCTGATTGGCTACTCAAAGTCCAAATATCCTTTGTTGTTCAACTCCAAGCAAGTCGAGTAGGATTTGCACCTGAAAATATTTTAATCCTTCAATGACTAAATGAGTTAAAATCATCTTTTTGTGCTATATTAACTCACTGTTTTAATATCACATTGTACTAAAGTGACTTTTCACCTCAATGTCAGTGGCCAGTGGTGTTCCACCATAAGCCACCCTCACTTTGGTGTTTAGATGTTAATTATAACAAAGTGAAACAACTCACTTACGGTGCTTTCTTGTCAGGTGTGTTCTCAGCAGAATTACCAGAATGTATGCAGGAAATTATGACAGAGAAAACGAAAGACTATTACCAACACTTTCTACCCATTTCAGAAGAGAAATGACAATCAGATGACTTCATAGCCTATCTATTTAAACAATTAGGCAAGTTTTTGTGATTATGAAAATATAAAACAAAGGCAGAAGGTTGTGGGTTTTGTTGTGTGGATCAGGAGGTTTCCTCCATTCATTGGTTTTCTTTATAATCAAATTAGGGAATGTAATTCATTAGCCATAATAGAAGTAAGTTCTCTGATAAATGATCACTGTTTCATGCTGGGGGGTCCTCTGGTAGATATTTAATTTGTAAAAGCCAATGATATGAAGTATTTGTGACAGTTGAGTCATTCTAAGGAAAATAGATGGTGAAGTGTAAGGAGCTTGTCTCCATCTGCTTAATTTGCATGTTAGCAAATAACATAGATTCTCGGGAAAATAAATTGTTTAGTGTAAGGTGCTGTGTCTCTATATCATGCTATATTTACAAATAACAGACATTCCAAAGATGATAACTTTAAATGATAAGTTACTAAAGGTACATGATATAAATCATGTATATGACTTCTTTTTCTCCCTGACACTTACAGAATAATTTTGGCCAGGATATTTTTGATGATTTAGACTTAAAGAAAAGGAATAAGTCAATCTAGTGATAAAAAGTATTTTCTTCATGGGTAATCCCACAAGAAACTCAAAATGATGTAAAGGGGGCCAGTTAGTGATAGGGACTACTACTCAAGAAAACCTGATTCTCTTTTTTCTCTTAAAACTGCAAGGAGGGAAAAGGCAGACAGATAGACAGGCAGACATTATTTAACAGCTAAATGCGGCATAGTAATAATGTGAGCTCAGTGATATGTGGGTTGTAGAATACTGCTCAAACCATAGCTTGGTTTAAAGGGGAGTGCACAATCTCAGAGAACAAGCACTTAGGCCGATGTGAATCTTATTTTGCATGGTTGAAAATTCTCACCTGGAAAATTACAGCCAACTAGAACACAGTATTCCAGAAATTAAGTGTTCTAAAATAGGATATGCATGGAAGTCACTTGGGTGAACATCTGTTGTAACAGAAAGCACACGCAAAGTTTATGGTTATGGGTGATGTTTGGATAGCAAACACCTGATTAACTGTTCTTAATGCTTATTTTTGTTAGTTATTAGGTAAAATAAAAAAGTGTAACTATATACACCATGCAAACTGTTTGGTTTACTTACTTTGTTTAACTCTGCAGGCGTTGACCTGTTGACGTTATGAGCATTTACATTTGCGATAGCTGACCTTTTGTGTTTACAAAACTTCATTGGGAGGGGTGGCACAGGAGAGTTTGGCATGGTTATGTTACCCTGAGACACTATGAGGGTTTGCATGACTTGATGCAAGAGACAATTATGAATTTTGCTGATATGTAGGTAGCCTAATCTTCCTTGTTAGCACCTTGAACCACATTTAAAATATATCAGGAGAATGTAAAGGCCCCTCTGATCTGTGAAAAATTGGAGTTTTTTCAAAGCAGTTCTACGACATTTGATCGCCTTATTTCGAGTTTCCATCCCAGTTCCACGTTCCTCATTTGCCATTATCTATCCTCCAGTCTCTCGCAAATCAAGTATTCTTTCAATATGGCGGACGCCGGTAGTGGGTTACGAAAGTTTACCACGGATTTGTCACTATACGAAAAAGGAAGACCAGAATACACTCAAGAATCTGTTCGATTTCTCCTTAATCGTGTCGGTGTACTACCCTGGGACAGGAAGGAGCCCATAAAACTTTTAGAGATTGCCTCTGGAACTGGAAAATTTACGCGAGCTATGGTTAAGGAATTAGAGGCAGAGAGAGCTAACGTGGAAGTCATTGCCAGTGACTCTCAGGAGGTGATGTGTGACACGTTCCGAAAACTTGTCCCTGGAATCGAGGTGCATCACTTCCCGGCAGAGAAAATCGGTGAGGCACAATCCACGCCATCATGATGTTTGACTCCCTCTTGACCTTCTAACAAATTATGTTGAAAAGAACCCATTGCAGCGAGTTATCCATTTCTCGGTTTACTACATAAGAGAAGCCCTCCCTTGTTTTTTATTTAGAATTTGACTTATCTCTTTATTCCTAAGAGCGGTCGTAAATATACCCATACAGGCTCTTATAATTTCGCAAGAACTGGAGCTTGGGCCACCTGTGCACGCACACACTTTGATCTCTAACATGCGGAACACTAAATTTTGTATGTGGAGAGCAGCGAGTCAAATCAATCACGTTATCCCTATTCCTTGGGAGGACTTTGAATTTTCTCTTTTTGTCACACTCGAGATGATACCAAAAACACCTTTCGTAATTTTTTTTTTTTATAGAGTTTGTTTGACACGAGAAAAGGTCTTCAAATTTGTAATCCATCCTCAGAAGGGGTTAGGCAGTGTTAGTTTTGTTTTTGTTCCTGCCTGGTCTTTGGTTGTAAATCTTATTATCTTCCACTTGCTTTTCGCTTGCAGTTTGGAACATACACGTACCAGCTTGTTCTATCATACGAGATAATTGATTGCCTTTTAACTGTCACATGCTACTGCCCCCCCCCCCCCCACACACCTCTACCAGGTTAGATAGTGTGATCTTGCAATATGTACCCCGTAAGAAAAACCGGCAATTTCTTAATGCTCCAACTTTGGAAAATATAGTAAGTTTTGAGAGTCTGTTTAGAGGCCATAATATTTGTAAATATAATTTAATTTATGGTGATAACTATTTCAATTTTTTCTGTATCAACCTCATCTTATTAGAAAGAGTATGTTGAGGATAAATGTTTTGATAAATGTCACAGTTTTAACCAGTCAAAAGCATGGTGAAAACAGTGGCAAAAGTTGCACCCTCATGCATTCTCCTTTTCAGTGCTACATTTCTTGTCTGAATTATTCCTTTGTCTTGTGTTAAACTTTCAGCTCTGCCAGATGAAAGCATTCCAGTTATAATTTGTGCACAATCATTTCACTGGTTTGCCAGTGAAAAGTCTGTTGCTGAGATTTGTCGTGTTCTTAAACCTGGAGGCAAGTACGGCATGATTTGGAACCATAGAGATTTTTCTGTTCCATGGGTGAGAGCTATGCAAGATATAGTCAATCCATTTGTGAGACAAAAAGATATGCCACCTGATCCTAGAGAACTAAAATGGATGGAAAGTTTAAATGGCTCTGGCAAAGTTACCTCAGTAGAAAGGGACATTAGCTGTAGAACATACCTGGAAGGAGACATTGATAAGATAGTGTCTGTGATCATGTGTATCAGTGCAATCAGTCAGAGCAGCAAAGAAAAGAGAACAATAGTTGAATCTAAGATTAGAGATATTCTGATCAACCACCCTGATCTAAAAGGGACACAAATTTATAAGCTACCTTATATCACAGATATCTGCTGGTGTACTAAAAAATGATAAATCTCCATGATTTTAGTTAGGGTTTGCAAAATATTGACATTAGGAACAATAGACCAGCAACTTCAGGCATATAAAGAAATTTGAAAGCTGAAGTGCTTTGGTGGAATAAAGTGCAATATTAAGTAAATGACTTTTCAGTACTCAACTTGAATGTATAACAGCTATTAGGAAGCCCCTGTTTTGTCATTTATTTACAAGGAAGGCTAACAGCCTTTGGATTATTCAGGTTATATGATGTTGATTATCTTGGTCTCAAATTCTTATATAGTAATTTAGTTCAAAGCAAATGTATTGAAAGGTAATTAGCTAACGACAACAACTAGGATATGTTAGAAAGTGGACCTTAAGATCTTAATTTAAATTGGTAATTATTGTTTAGAAAATAAACATGTCTATCACTAGAAAGATTTGGCTATGTATTGTAATACAATCTGCAATGTTTGATTAGGATAAAGAATATTGAAAACATGAGCCACATGACTTATATGTATCACAAGCATGAACTGGAAAACAGAACTGATTACGATATTTCCTTGAATAAGCACCTATGCTCTAAAAAGTGCTCACCCCCTGAGCAGATACATCAAACAAGCACCCCCTCCTCTCCCACTTTCTTAAATAGTAGGAACAGAAGAAAAACCCGTTTCTAGTGCCACCCTGTTTATAACTTTTTAAGCTTCAACTACAGCTGAATCACTACAGGTTAAGAGTTTCTTAACAAGCACCCTCAATTCAACACCCTCATTCAAACAAGTGCCCCTTCTTTTAGCTGAGAATTAATTAAGCACTTGGGCACTCACTCTATGAAATACAGTATAATGGTTATTACATAGTGAATATATTCAATTCAAACAGCTGTCCTTTGGACACAAAACACACATGGACAGTTGAAGTAAAATCAGTACTACTTGTGGGAATTTTAAAGGAAAAGTGAATTATTATTGTGTGATCTGCAAGGAAAAAGACTTTCAGTTTAATGCTACTACTGACAGTGAGTGTAACACTGGAATTTATGGAGACAGTTTGTGGATCCTTGGGTTGTTGAGATCAAATGCATTTTACATCCACACACTTATCAGTGGTATTATTGCATACAAAATAACCAATCCTGGTAAGCATGTAAACTGCTGTGTAAAAAAGTCTGCCACAATTAATCACAAAATATTAACAAATTATATTCACACGTTGTTTCTGTGATATTTACAACAGGACTGTATGCAACTAGTACGTACAACACTCCATAAACATGTGACCCTCTCTAGAAGTCATGTCGTTTACAGACTATGCAATCACTTTTAAGAGAGAGCCTTTGAGGCTATTTACCACATTGGGCCACAAAGACAACAGATTCAGGTTTCAAACCATTTCCAGAAAGAATTTACATCAATACAATAAAATTTTCTATTCTTTTAAAACATTTCATGGCTTTTCAGGAGACTCAGATTTTTACCCTCTTCATTTACAGAGGAATTTCTCAAGAGAGTTACTTGACCACCATGATATACATATTGGTGGAATATGCTCACTTGTAACATGTTACTTTTAAGTTTGTGAGTGTTGTGATGTGTATGATTTTGTGTATATAAAATAAGTGTTGCTTTTTTGAGAGCAATATGTCTTGAGAGTTTTCATGTTACTTTACTTTTCACTATGCTACTGTTTTGCTGTTGTTTTTGGGACATTATGCATTTGTTTTCCAATGAAATTTCTATCATTTGCTGGATGTTTAGGTCAGATTCAGTGGGATCATCCTGTTCCCCAAATAGTTACACTTTGCACACAAATTTCACTCTACCCTCTCCTTCCTCTCCAGTCAAACAGGCTAGATCTTGTTGTACTGTACTATCTTCTCAATTCATCCTCCAAGTATGGAAATGTGCTGTTATAGGAACCCCAATACTGGTTCATGCAACCTAATCAAGTTCAGCCCTGACATTCCACATCAAAATTTCTGACTGGCTTGTTGAACACAGTAGTTCCCCAGATGGGGCAAACCTAACATTGCTCACACCATCACAGTGTCCCATGAAATCCTGAAAGCTTCCCTCATTGTAGTCCATCAGTTTGACTAATCGCTCTGTAAGTAGAGCAAAATAGATTCTCATCGTAAGGGTTCTTATTGATTATAAAACAATTGAGATACTACAAGAGATACTACTTCAGCTTTTGATTTAAAAACTTTTTTGTGTTCTTCTACAAGAGGGACAAGGTTGGGTTCCCTTATACAGGGAGTTACAATTTTGCATTGCGTGGTTTACAAACCTTTTCATTCTGAAAATGGTATTGCTTGGATATTGCACAAAGATATGTAAAAGTAAATTTGACTCACATCAAAGGTTTTGTTAGATTTAATTTCCAGGTGTGTAGAGTTTTGCTTGAGCTCAGACTTGTGCTGTGGGTTTCAACTAAATTTTACCACAATGCCTTTCAAGCAAAAAAATAAAATATATTGTAACACCAGACTACCTTCTGTTGCAAAAGCAATGAGATGTCCCATGGGTGATATATCCATGGAGGTCACCCACTGAGTGAGTGCTGCAGTACGTACAACCTGAAAAGAGACATATATTAGGATGCGAAAAAGTTGACCCCTCACAGCAAAACAAGTCTGAAAACTGAAGGCAGCCATTAGAATAGGCACCCCACAACCACAGTAGTCTTTATGAATAGTTTAATTGTACAGATAGTAAATAACAAGTGAACATGCAAACTTCCTGATTTAGATATATACATTTTAGCATTTAACATCAACTCTCACAACAAGGCTGTGGGGAATAAAACCAGTAAATTCTGTTGTTTGCTACCCAGGGCCTCATGCCAAGGTCTTCATGTTAATATTGAAAATTAACATATTGAAGTTTGGTTCTTGCAAGTGACCTTTCTGCAATATTGGAAATATTACTCTATTCTGCAAACATGGGACAGTGCACCATTGGTTGAAGTGGGATTGCATGACATCATAGTTATATACATTGAAGATGAGTCAAGACAGGGGAGAAATGAGGGTCGAGCTGCTAAAAAAATATTTTACATACAACATTTTCTATTTTGTCTTTGTAATTAAGAAAAAAAAAACAAACAAAAAACAAACAAAAAAAAGGGAGAATTATCCAGAGTCTCCTAATTTGTGTTGATAACAGAACCAATAGAGTGAGGAAGATGCTACATTTTGAGTTTGGAAATTTTCAATTTTATTAAAGTATAGTGCAAAGGGGAATTCTTATGGTACTGGAATGATGGTACCTTTTTCTGAGCCAGACTGTAGAACTGAACAGCTTTCTGCATGCCATAGCCAGTGTAAACAACAATGTCAGGGTCTGTAGGAGAGAATTGGGCCAGGCTTGGAGGCAGCTGTGAGAAGTGGGCCTGTTTTAGGTGATATTCATCAACAAATAAGCTTCATGACAAGTAATGTCACTCTCTAACTTATAGCATGATGAAGTCACAGCAAACAGTTTTATACAGTTATTGATTCTCGCAATGGTATTATTTTGCCCACTGGTCAAGACCTAAAGTTTATAATTTAAACTCAGTCTAATCATTTGGGATAGGGAAGTACTGACATGCCCTGCTGCTGGTGGCAGTGACTATAGGGTTTCAACAATGTGAGCCAAAGTAAACATCAGAGTGAAGGGACTGATAATGACTCTCAATCTCTTAACTACTGACAGCAACCCTTGTAAAGACCACTCTCAGCTGAATGGCAAGACTTCAAGACACATCATCCTCTTACATTGTGGGCATTGTGCAAAGTAACCATTACATTACTGTTACACTGTTACAAGGAGCCCTTCAAGTTCATAATAAATTAAACTAGTCTAACAACCATGCTAACATCAAGTATGAGATTAACACCAAAAACATGTCAAATATTCTTAATATATTTCTATGTGACATACAGGGTCCCCTCTCCTAAGAGCTTGTCCATCAGGTCCAAAGGGTGGGGCAGGAAATGTCAGCCAGTCTACTAATTCACAGAAGTCTTTGGACCAGTCAGCACTCCAGATACTGACGCGGCGATCAGCACTTGCTGCTAGCCACAGCAATGGGGATGACATTGGGTACTGTTGATCCTGTGGTGGTGTAAAGAAGAGTTACCAAGATATTTAACAATGTAATGTTAACTCTCTTATATTATTTAATAATTGTAAGAAACATGTAAAAAAACCTAACTTTAAGGCTAAATTATATAAAAAATCACTACTTAACGAAAGAACTGCATGCATGCTAACTTGCAAGATGAAAGCCATCATTGACTGAATTGTGAAGCAATGAAAAAGATATTCAATTTTTTTAAATTTAGCATGGAATTCATCGTCCGTTGTTGAATTTTCCTATGGAATCTTGAATTATAACTTAAGATAATTTAGTCTTCAAAGAAAAAGTTACACTGTAGCTTACAGTCCAATTATGAGTGGCATTTCAACAGGTATAATGCAAAATGCATGTAACAATGCAGCAATGTTCATAAGAAAACTCTAGGAAACTTCAGTTGACCTTGATAGATGAGATGTGAATACATGTGATTGGTGCACCCTTGTGATCATTCAGAAGTCTCACTGTCAACCCTGTTGAGGGACTACTGATAGCCAGCAAACCATCTTCAGCACCACTGATAATCACTCTTCCTGTAACAGTTATACATGTATTACAGTGTGTTAAAGGTTAATGAAGTTACATGCATAATTCAGCATAGTATTTTGCTGTCTTCTTTGTTTTTTGTGAAAGAAGTAACATTAAACCCTTCCACAATGTATCCCAGACACTCTGACCATCTTGAAGCTCAAGAGAAGAGCCACATGATTTGTAAACTTGTTTTTTAGTGTAAATCTAGAAACCAGAAGAAACACAAAAATATTTTTGGTGAAAAACTGCACCAACATATGACGTATACTCTTACCGAAAGATGAGAATGCTATTGCTGTCACTGCAGCAGCATGAGGCTGCATTTTCATAACCATTTCCACTTTACCCAAATCAAATATTCTGATAGTTCCATCACTGTACCCAGCAGCACAATGTGAAGGGTGAATAATAGTCTCATCATCAGGTTGAGGCTGTGGGTGGACAGTTGCGATAGTCTGTCCCTCGTTTGTGACAGATTTAGTGGGAGTGGCAGTTGGTACTGGACTGAAGGATACACAGTTGCAATTCTGGAAAAAATTTAGTTGTTGATAAACCCACAAATTTAAGGCTATTTTTTCTACTTTCATCAAGATACATGCTTCTTTTCTGTATGTTCTCCAGTTTGACTTCCTGAACATCCAAGTTTGCCTCTCCTTTTTCAAAAGGAGCAAAATGCTTTCCCACTTTAACGGACACAAGGCTTGAAATTTGGGATAAAATTAATTGGGGAATATCACCATGAAGCTCAAAGTTTTCCAAAAGCTTTGATCTCTGAAAACTGTTCCCTTCTTGAAACAGATGATGTCTGAGAATTGACAACTATACAAGCAGAGTTTGGTATCAAATGGGGACTCTTACTTACATATTCCAACAGTCTCAGTTGAGGAAAATTTTAATCCCATAAACAATTTAAATCAATAACATGCCAGTTAAAATATGATGGGTTATTATTATCACCAATGAAACCAACAAATAATCTGCAGAATTATACCTGTCCAAGAACTTGAAACTGAAGATGTTCCAAGTTATCCTTGCTCCAGAGATGTAAGATTCCATCAGTGCTACATGTTGCAAAGTACTGGTCATCTGGACCACTGAAGAGTAAGTCATTAATCTACAAACAGGAAAAATGATGAATCATCATTGAAAATTGTTTTAATTAGGTATCAGCACTAATATGTTTCTTGTTATGGATAATATCTGAAAAGATAAGTTTCTAGAAATTTATGGCATGCCTAGTCATGCTGACATGCATACCATGGAACTTTCTAGAATATTCTAATAGGTCATGTAGTTATGATGTAAAACTACCAAAACAGTTGTGTTGTAAGATTCCTGAATGTTCTAGAGTACTTTGTAAATGTATACATGGACTGGCACTCATGTGGTAGTAGTTGTTGTTGTTGTTATTGTTGTTGTTAGGAGGGGCTGAATTTCTGGATAGATAGACTGAGAGAGATCTACTGTGGAAGATTGTTCATTTCAAGGAACTTTGGAGAAAATTGTGAGTTTGTGTCAGTGGTGAGCTAAGATATAGACTGTGGTAGGCTTAAGCAAGTTTATAGAGGATAATAACTGTTTCCTTGTTAAGGATATCACTCGAAGTTTAATAAAGTAGTTGAGTTTGTAGGATTTTAGTGTTCTTTCTGATGGTTAAATCAAACTATAACATTCTATACTCAGCCAATCACTACATCATGCTTCAAAACTGAAAAGACAAGGTTACACTATCATGCTAAACCATCAAACTGGTTAACTTAGCAATCGTAAACCAAACTATCAGGAAGAATGAATGATCAACATTGAGTGTAGGACTTCCTATAAATCCTTCAAAGAAGCAATACTCACCTTCTGTGCATGGCCACTGACCAACCTGATACTGGTTCTTTCATCCCAGTTGACATACCATAATGTACCTGATGATGTACCAATAATGCCCTTTTAAAAATAACACAACATGAATTCCATTAATTCTGTTAATGTAGTAATGATTGTATAGTACAGTGACACAAAATCAACAAGAGGTGCAAGAAAAGAATGAAACTCACAGTTTCCAATGCTTCATCAAATGATGCAGAAATAATGGCTCCATCAAGTGTCATTTCGTCTTCCATAACCAAACCATTGCTGGATAATCTAAAAAAAGTACAGATTAATAAAATTCTCTTTTTCACTTGGGTGGTAATAATTGTTAAATGTGATGGAAACTGGGCATTTGAGAGAACTTTCCATGACTGAAGTACAGGAAAGCTACTGGAATCAGGCATAAAATTAAATATTGTCTGTGTTAGCTGTGAGCTTTTCATTGTGGTTTATTGTACCTAGTGGCATCTCCAGGAAGTCGCATCTCACTCACTCCTACAACGGACCACAATCTGAGATTCCCTGAGGCACTGCCAGCAATAAGAGTACCGCCATATCCCATAAGCATACCTACAAAAATTTAATCATGTTTTTAAAAGTCAGAAATGTACCACTGCATGTACAATATATGGTATGCAGTAAGCAATTTTGGTTGTAATTGATTTATAGCAGTGTTCTGTGTTTGCTCATTGTATCTAGTATTTCCGCCATCTCTCAGGGACCTCGCCAAAACATCAAAGCCCATGTGACATTTGTCATGTTTACAGTCATCCATTCCATTGAAGGCTAGATTTCTCCAATGCCTTTTTCTAAATTCTACTACACCTGCATACCAATTTCAGCAGAGTCTCCTTCCCAGTGAATGAAGCACTTGTTCTGCCTGGTGTCCCAGGCAGACAACATTCCTGTTAAAAAAAGAGACACATTTTACCTATTGCCTCCTCTAATGTTTTTTTAAATAACCCTTCAACTCCAAAGAGTAACTAGCTTCTAATTTCTCAATACAATATCATCCCTGAGTCAAACTATTACGTCACAAGGATAAAGGGAATGATAAGCAACAAAAGAGTATTTTGAGCATCAAACAAATTATCTTGGTCAGTACTACAGGAACTACAGGAAACGTATAGGGAGCAGTGTGGAGAATATGCATTCAGATGCTGGGGTGTACAGGGTTAATTGGTCAAGAACTCAGATGTGCACATGGCAAATAATGACTCAGACCAGAACAGTGGGCTGTGGCAGAGCTCAGAGGGGACCACAGGAGATTCAGTTCCTGCTTCTTCTTAACACCCAACATACATATTTCCTTGTAAATAAGTTACAAGAATTTGGTGTTGGATCAAGATAACAACTTCTACTCAATTAGTTGGAATATTCTTAATGCCTGTTTGGGGGATATTGTAAGTATATTATAGGGAGAAGTTACATATCGATCACTTAGGAGAGTTTAAGGGTTAAGAGACAAAGGGTAGAAGTACTTCGTTCAAACCTGAAGAAAAAAAAAAGTAATCCCTCTAACTTGGCTTCATAAAGTCTAAATAAGTCAATTGAAGAACAGTTATTGCACAATGAAGTAGTTGTGCTGTCAGAGGTGACAAGAAAGTACTATGCATTACAACTTCGACAGGTGTATATTGTTTAGACTAGCAAATCACTGCTGGGTGTTTAAATACCTGAGCTTGTAGCAGCATACATAGTACTGTCTCCTGCATACCAAACAGCTGTGAAATCATAATACTCATCTCTCTGTGAAGAAAATTAACTTAGTTCTTGTAAAGGATTCACTTATTGTGCATTGTAGTATGTTCTTTATGATCCTTTTCACAGCAGGTTGCCTTACAGTACTATTAGAACTCTTCAAAAGTAATAAAACTGATATGAAAGAAAGAAATCACGATAGCCAAATAAAGCCCTAAGACCATTTGGGAGATTAAAAAAGGGGAAAACTACCCTACAGGTTGTTTCATGGCCTTAGAAAAACTCATACTTCTGAGAAGACAAACAAAAGCAAAAATTAATGAAATAAACTTACAACTTTCTTGGACTGTGTAAGTTCATCTGGAACCTCTGGCTCATGAACCTAAACAATATTGAAGAACTATTAGTTGCTCTGAAAAGACTTTGGTTTCTCATTTAAAAAGCTCTTTCCCTTATCCTTGACTTGTATGAGTGCTGCTGTTGGGCATGGGGGGATACAGTGTTTGGGCTGATCACATTACAAAATAGGCTGTAATAATTGTTTGGTAGGGAAGGGGGAAAAGTTATTATTGATAGCTGGTTGTCTGAGGGAAATGTTACACATCTGATTACAAACCCCCTTCAAGCTCTAATCCAAGGTTATTGATTTTCAGTTGTATTTTAAAAAAGTTAAGCTAGTGTTTACGTACATTGAGTGTCATCTGATCACCAGTCTCATCCAGTAACCAAAACAACACAGAGCCATCTTGACCCACGGAGCAAAATTCATTAGCAGTGTATGGATCCCACATGATGTCATGAACTGGATGCCTGGCAAAAGAGGAGGCAAGGACTACCAAGTCTCTTGTGCTCCAAACCACAACAGAACACTCCCTGTAATCACCCACTGACACAAGGAATCTGTCATCACGGGAATATGCTAGACAGACTATCTCATGTTCATGGTGGGTTAGAACCTGAAAGAAAATGACTTGTAATAAGGAGATTAATTAAAAAAAAAAAAAAAAAAAAAAAAAAAAAAAAAAAAAAAAAAAAGAAAAGAAAAAAGAATTGAAGAGACAGGACAGGAGCAACATGATGGGACAGAGATTAGGGAGCAGTCCAGAGCTCAGGTTAAACAATGGCAACAGTCTCATTCATTTGTGTTCTTATGCAATTTACCCATACAATGCCTCTTACTACACAACAGTAGAAAAACACTAAAGGAAAAAGAGGGGATGTGGAGGTTTACAAGAAGGCATTTGCAAGTTTGGTAATGGTTCACAAGAATGCTTGAGTCAATAAAACTAGTAAAAATATCAGTTATTAAATACAATAACACTCTCTAGGTATGATGTTTGTGTAAGGCTATGAAATCTGACTCTGCTATATGTAAATGACCATGTGAGAGATAAATACTACACAGTTACATTCTTACCAACAGCCCCTGTGCTCACCAACTGCATTGATTATTTATGCAGTGCAAGCATGTGCATCAAAGTAAACGCAAGAAGCATACCTTTTGACAAACTCCATCTGGTAGGTTCCACAAGAGGATCTGACTGGCTACTGTATCAGAAGGCCCAGAGGCTGAGGCCAGCATCAGACCATCATGCTGTAGGGCTAATGTGGAGATCTCTTCTGTGTGCCCCATAAGGTGCCTTTGAGTACCAGAATGAAGGTCCTCTATGACCACAAGACATCCACTGGTGTAGGCAAAGAGGCCTCAATAGAGAGCAAAAGAACATTTATTTAATAAGTGACTCAACTTAATTCAGCAGTATGGTAAAAATGACATCATCGATTTAACATGCTTTGAAACTCTAAGTTGTCAAAGGTAATATTAACTTTTTACATTCCCCCTAAACATTTCAATACATGACTAAGGTAACTGGTGATGAGTAACCAAAAAAGTTAACAACTGGAGGGTATTATCCAGTCTTAAAAACCTTTTGCTGCTGATTAACTAACAATGTACTTTATTTGTGCCAATATTTTACAGATAGTGCAAAACTATTTTCATTTACACCAAAGATCATTTATTGAGAGAAAAGTAGAAAAATTAATGTTCTAGACATTCTTCCTATTTCTCCAGACTCCATGTTGTATCTTGAATCTTCCTTTGATATTTCATATTGAAAAAAAAAAATTGAAAAGAAGATAGTGAAAATCTTCAGGCTAAACATAAATTTTATAATATAATAACCAGTTTATGAAGTTTGTCTATTATCTCACTGTAAAAATACCTGTGTCATATTTCCACACCAAATTCTTCCTTCCATTCCCATTGTATCCAAGAACAGATTTTAGCTGGAGTCCTGCTTGGTTTGGAGGAGCTGTGTATCTGCGGTCGGCCAAGGAGGAAGTCCTTGCACGGCACCTGTAGTGTCTAGTGACCTTAGGGACAGGATGGTCATCACTGTTTACTACTCTTGATCCACCCGGTTGGGGAACATTGAAGTTCAATCTTCTGGCAGGAGATTTAGTCTTGACGGGGGAGCCCTAGGAAACAATGTGATGCAAAACATGGGGTGAGTGAGTCATTTCACCAATGATACACACAGTACAGAGCAACAACAAAAAAAACAAATCAACAAGTAATTTAATTTAAAATAAGAAAATTGTAAATGAAAACTTCATTCTTACAGATTCACCAGTGTTGAGCAAAACTTGTTTTTGGGGGCTTTTACTTTTCTCTGAAGAGTAACTATCATGAACTTCACTCTGCAGCACTCTATCAAGGGTACCACGAACATTTTCGCTGTCATGCACATCAGCAGGAATTGGGCTGATGTCAAACTGAGGAGGTTCATATTTAGTTGGTACTGGAACTGATTTTCTTGGGATGACTGTGTTAGGATGACCATTTGGTGGACTATATGGTCTTTCAGGAGTGATTTTCACACTTTTTTCTGCTTACATATGACAAAAATAAGGACAGTTTAATTGGTTAGTCTTAAGGTATGTCTTACTTTTTTTCTTGGGAAATATTTATAAGGATGTCATTCAACAATACCTGCTAGTTCAGGAATGTAACTTTTCTGTGGGTTGCGTCCTCTGGAAGGTAATCACCAAATCAGTAATCGTTACCATAATTAACATGCAATTCATCCAATTTGAATGAGTTTTAATATTCTGAGGAAATCTATTGTACAACATAAATGAACATGGAAGACCCACAATGTTTTGCATGACCCTAAGGTTACATACTAGTATCAACTGAAATAATTAGAAAAAAATATATATTCATTCAAGGTAATTCATGCTGGTGTTATCATAAAAACTGTTTGACACTGTTTTCAAATTCCAGGCAAGAGGATTTAAAAACTGTTCTTATTCATATGTATTATGTTTGCCAATATACAAATAATTATCCTGCTTTTTGATGGAAAAAAACTTACCCATTCACTTGTATCTGCCTCACTCTTCCATGAAAATCCCATAACAAAATGGCCTCTCCTACACTAATTAGCCCAAGATTATCTGGAGTGAAAGCAACTTGCTGAATGTGATCTGAATGGCCAATAAAGACCTATTTAAAAAATCGAAAAAAAGACTTTTGATTGTGATTTCCTGTTGAAGTTGGAATGATACAGAGATCATGAAATATGCAAACTTTTCTGTATGATGAGTCAAGGTTTCCCAGCCAATCAAGGATCTTTTCTTCATCCCTTGATGACAAGGAAAAGTACTAAACATGCAAGATTTCAACCCAATCCCAAAATTTTAGCTGTATGTGAGGTTTCTTTCCAACCAATTGGAACTACCTGAAAGTTAATGTCCAGTCGCATATGATAATCCCAAATCTTTACAACTTTGTCTCCAGCAGTGGCCAGATATTTTCCATCACGGCTCACAGCTATACTTGAACAGTTACCACGATGAATATTGGAAACCTGAAAGGTATAACTAAATTAGTGTTGCAAAGGACGTGGAACTTCATCTTTACAAGTGTTAGTCTTCACCAGTAACATTTTTAATTTAAGGGCCTGCTATGTTTCTCACATCAAATCAGTATTCTTCTTAGCTGAGGAGGAACTGACCAGTTATGCCTTTACAACTACTCAAACCTTTTGGGGTTAACCCTGTAACTCCCAAGATCTGATTGTTAATTCTCTCCTCTAGCTGCTAAACATTTCCTTGTAAATT